>NC_134689.1:104324705-104422205 GCF_050947455.1 Rhinoderma darwinii
CCAAAATGGCGGCAATAAAAACGACACCTAGTCCCACAAAAAGGAGGCCCTTACACAGCTCCATCAACAGAAATTTTTAAGTTATAGCTTTTAGAACATGGCAACACAAAAAACTGTCTTTTCACAAAACAGTAATTTTATTGTGGAAAAGTTGTAAAACATAAAAAACAATATAAATTTGACATATATGAAATCGCACTTACCCGCAGAATAAAGTTAGCATCTCATTTGTAATGCAAAGTCACTGGTGTAAAAAAACTAACCAAAAAAACAACTGTGCCTGGATTGCTGTTTTTTTGGTCACCTTGCCTCTCAAAAGATAAAATAAAAAGTGATCAAAAAGTAACGTTTACCCCTATATGGTACCAATAAAACATATAACTCATCCTGCAAAAAAAACAAAAAAACCTCACACAGCTATATCTACGGTAAAATAAGAAAGTTATGGCTCTCAGTATATGCCGACAAAGATACATGTTTTTTTTTTTTTATATTAAATATTAATATTAAATATTTTATTGTGTAAAATTAGTAAAACATAAAAAAAAATTAAAATATAAATTTGTTATTGCCATAATCATACTGACCTGAAGAATAAAGTTAACATGTCAGTTATACAGCACGGTAAACGCCGTATTGAAAAGAAAAACAATGCAGGAATTGCTGATTTTCTTTTTCACCCTTTCCTCCCAAAAAATTTAATAAAAAGTAATAAAAAGTCCCTTTCTCCCCCAAAATTATACCAGTAAAAACAATAGCTTTTCCCACAAAAACAGCCCTCATACCACTATGTCTATATAAAAAAAAATCTCATGCGTCCCGTAAGACGAGAATTAAAAAACATCCCTTTGTGTAAGGCCATAGGGGAACATTTCTTTTGTTTCAAGGTCCTATTATTTTGGAACCAGGAAGGGAGCACATATTCTGGAAGCGAGGGAGACGTATTGTACCAGGGCAATACTTTTCAAGTGAAATTCCCCAAACTGCAAAGATGCAGAGTGTGTACCAAAATGGGGCTAAGAAGGGACATAATTTATCAGTATGACAATGCCCCCCAAAAACCTGACCTGTGCATAAATGATTGCTTTAAAACGTACCAAACAGCTATGGATAATTTTATTATTTATGTACCCTATTATTATACCACTTTTATTAGGCCCTGATATACTCCTCCCAGCTTACATATGGCCCCACATTACAGTGAAGGAAATAAGTATTTGATCCCTTGCTTATTTTGTAAGTTTGACCACTGTCAAAGACATGAACAGTCTAGAATTTTTAGGCTAGGTTAATTTTACCAGTGAGAGATAGATTATATAAAAAAAAAAAAAGAAAATCACATTGTCAAAATTATATATATTTATTTGCATTGTGCACAGAGAAATAAGTATTTGATCCCCTACCAACCATTAAGAGTTCAGCCTCCTCCAGACCAGTTACACGCTCCAAATCAACTTGGTGCCTGCATTAAAGACAGCGGTCTTAAATGGTCACCTGTATAAAAGACTCCTGTCCACAGACTCAATCAGTCTGACTCTAACCTCTACAACATGGGCAAGACCAAAGAGCTTTCTAAGGATGTCAGGGACAAGATCATAGACCTGCACAAGGCTGGAATGGGCTACAAAACCATAAGTAAGACGGTGAGAAGGAAACAACTGTTGGTGCAATAGTAAGAAAATGGAAGACATACAAAATGACTGTCAATCGACATCGATCTGGGGCTCCATGCAAAATCTCACCTCGTGGGGTATCCTTGATCCTGAGGAAGGTGAGAGCTCAGCCGAAAACTACAAGGGGGAACTTGTTAATGATCTCAAGGCAGCTGGGACCACAGTCACCAAGAAAACCATTGGTAACACATTACGCCGTAATGGATTAAAATCCTGCAGTGCCCGCAAGGTCCCCCTGCACAAAAAGGCACATGTGCAGGCCCGTCTGAAGTTTGCAAATGAACATCTGGATGATTCTGAGAGTGATTGGGAGAAGGTGCTGTGGTCAGATGAGACTAAAATTGAGCTCTTTGACATTAACTCAACTCGCCGTGTTTGGAGGAAGAGAAATGCTGCCTATGACCCAAAGAACACCGTCCCCACTGTCAAGCATGGAGGTGGAAACATGATGTTTTGGGGGTATTTCTCTGCTAAGGGCACAGGACTACTTCACCGTATCAATGGGAGAATGGATGGAGCCATGTACCGTCAAATCCTGAGTGACAACCTCCTTCCCTCCACCAGGACATTAAAAATGGCTCGTGGCTGGGTCTTCCAGTACGACAATGACCTGAAACATACAGCCAAGGCAACAAAGGAGTGGCTCAAAAAGAAGCACATTAAGGTCATGGAGTGGCCTAGCCAGTCTCCAGACCTTAATCCCATCGAAAACTAATGAAGGGAGCTGAAGATCCGAGTTGCCAAGCAACAGCCTCGAAATCTTAATGATTTACAGATGATCTGCAAAGAGGAGTGGGCCAAAATTCCATCTAACATGTGTGCAAACCTCATCATCAACTACAAAAAACGTCTGACTGCTGTGCTTGCCAACAAGGGTTTTGCCACCAAGTATTAAGTCTTGTTTGCCAAAGGGATTAAATACTTATTTCTCTGTGCACAATGCAAATAAATATATATAATTTTGACAATGTGATTTTCTGTTTTTTTTAAAATATAATCTATCTCTCACTGGTAAAATTAACCTAGCCTAAAAATTCTAGACTGCTCATGTCTTTGACAGTGGGCAAACTTACAAAATCAGCAAGGGATCAAATACTTATTTCCTTCACTGTATATACTGGCTCGCCAGTAAAACCCCAAACAAAACTACTACCAAGCAAAATCCACGCTCTAAAAGCCAAATTACGCTTCTTCCCTTCTGAGCCTTACACTGTGCCAAAACAGCAGTTTACTTCCACATATATGGCATCGCCATACCCGGTAGAACCCACTTAACAATTTATTTGGTGTGTTTCTCCAGTGGCACCAGCTGGGCCCAACATGATGCACACTGAAATTACATCTGTGGAAAAATTGCAATTTTCACTTTGCACCATATGCAGCGCATTTATTTCTGGAAAACACCTGTGGGGTCAAAATGCTCATTACACCCATTGATAAATTACTTGAGGGGTGTAGATTGCAAAATGGAACTACTTTGTGGGGGTTTCCTTTACTATTTGACCTCAGGGCCTCTGCAAATTTGGGCCAATGCTAAGGCAAAAGATTATGGCCACATGTAGGATGTTGCTAAAACCAGGAAACACAGCACAATAATTAGAGAGCTTTCACAGGGGCATAAGCTGGGCTCAACATATTGGACACTGAAATGGCATATCTATGGAAAAATTGCCATTTTCACTTTGCAATATCCACTGCGCACTAATTTCTAGAAAATACCTGTGGGATCAACATGCTTACTGCATTCCTAGCTGAATGCCTTGAGGGTTTCTAAAATTCAGGTTACTTCAGGGGATTTCCACTGTTTTGGTCCCACATGGGGATTTGCAAATGTGAAATGGTGTCCGCAAAGCATACCAGAAAAATCTGCGCTCCAAAAGCCAAATGGCGCTCCTTGCCTTCCGAGCCCTACCGTGTGTTCAAACAGCAGTTTATAACCACATATGGGGTATTACTATACTTGGGAGAAATTGCTTTACAAATGTTGGGGTGCTTTTTCTTTTTTATTCCTTGTGAAAATGTAACATTTTGAGCTAAAAATTATAGATGAGTGAATCGATTCTTAACAAATCAAATTGATTAGGACTTTACTAAAAGTTTTAGATTTTCACAAATTCTAAACTTTTGGGGTTCGGCCTTCACGAATCGCTACAGATCAGAAGAAGACAGAGCAGAAGGGATCGCAAGACCTCGGACGGCGGCCCAACGGGCTTCCCCACAATGCCTTGCAGACAGCGGTCTCTCTATCACAGCCAATCATGAGGGATATAGGTGTGGGTCACTGATTCCTCAGTGGATAACAGTCAAATGAGTCATACCCAATATAAACAGCCCAACTAGAAATTACCAGTGCTTTGTGGCTGGAGATACCGATAGGAGAGAAATTACATCAGACTGAGAGTGAGAGATAGTAAAACACAGACTAGAGATAGCTAGTGGATAAAGGGCCTTTTACACCGGCCAATACTAGGCCGGTGAAGCGAGCGCCGATCAACGAGACATTGTTGATTGGCGCTCGTTTGCTCCTGTCACACGGAGCTAAGGATGGGAACGAGCGGTCGTTACTCCGATCGCTAATCCCCTTACATTATTATTATGTCGGCAGCACGTCTCCCTGTTTATACAGGGAGATGTCCTGCCGACAACGATAATATTCTACTTTTTTAAAATGATACGATCAACAGATGATTGAGTATTTGCTCGTTCATCTGCTGATCACTGCTCTGTTTACACAGGGCAATTATCGGCAACGAGCATTATATGAATGCTCATCTGCACGATAATCACCCAGTGTAAAGCCTCCTTTAGGGTATGTGCACACGATAGCAGGCATTTACGTGTGAAAAGACAGACTGTTTTCAAGAGAAAACAGCTGCCTCGTTTCACACGTAAATGCTCCTCCTCGTATTATGCGAGGCGTCTGTGACGCTCGTAAATCTTGAGCTGCTCTTCATTGAGTTCAATGAAGAACGGCTCAAATTGCGTTGCAAAGATGTGCCCTGCACTTCTTTGATGAGGCAGTCAATTTACGCGTCGTCGTTTGACAGCTGTCAAACGACGACGCGTAAATGACAGGTTGTCTGCACAGTACGTCGGCAAACCCATTCAAATGAATGGGCAGATGTTTGCCGACGTATTGTAGCCCTATTTTCAGGCGTAAATCGAGGCATAATACGCCTCGTTTACGCCTGAAAATAGGTCGTGTGAACCCAGCCTTATTGTCAGTTAGTGTGTTTCATAGTGAGGAAAAAAGAATAGAATAGAGAGATAGATATTAGAGAGAGATAGGAGTCAGTCAGTGTGAGTGTGTTAGTTAGACATGTAGCCATTGCTTTAAGTAAGTGCTGCTGCAGCTATACTATTCTTACATGAATTTGTGAATCACCAATCTTCATCCTCTTTAATAATATTAATCCTGGTGCTGATAGCATGCCACCAAATAGTGCCACCAAAAACTGGTCTATTGTTCTGCGTCAAGCAATTATACAGCATCATTATATTCAGTCAAATTGACAATTTTTTTTCAAATACATAGGTTTTCATTTTAATTTCATTCCTGTTGCTGATAGCTTGCCGCAGCCTGCTGATACGGATGTCATGATCATGCCTTCACTTATTGTTTTGCATATGTAATGACGGGGAAGGGAGACAGACAGGTGAGCCCTAATCTACCCGCCACTCAGTCCCTGCCTACTTGCAACGGCCCGTCCTAGGCGACGGCATACAACTGGGCCCCTACGCTCAATAAGTGCACGACAGACAAACAGACAGGTGTACACAGAAGCTAAGGGAAATGGGGCAGTTGCCCACGGCAACACCGTGAGCAACAGGAGAAGTGAACGAGCCGAGTCAAACCAGGAGTGTACGAGGTACTAAACGCAGAGCAGGAGAGTAGTGAACGAGCCGAGTCAAACCAGGAGTGTACGAGGTACCAAACGCAGAGCAGGAGAGTAGTCAGTAAGCCAGGGTCAATATGAAGCAGGGACAAATAGTTCAAGCAGCAGCAGAGCCAGGAAACAGGAGAATCACAGGCAAAGGAGGAGCAGGAAGTGAAGGTATAAATAGACAGAGGGCGGGAGCTAGCTTCGTCTGGCCAGGCTGTGATAGGCTCTCCCACTCCTCAGCCTCCCAGCCTGATTGGTAGAAGGAGGGGTCACTCGATCAGACTTAGGAGCAGGTGCAGACTGACTAACCATGGGCGTCGACACAGAAGCTGTGTCTGGCAGATCCTTTAAAGCATATATCGAATTGGTAATAATATTGGCACCAAAAATTGGAGTATTATTCGGCGTCAAGCAGTTATACAATGCACTTTTACATCAGCCTCTGTTAAAGTAAATGGTTTTTTTCAAAGAAATAGTGTAAAAAGCCATTGCTTATTCACTTTCCAGGACGATCAGACACACCGTCACTGGCACATGTAGTCGTGGCGGTGGAGCTGGGGGATAATTAATGTATATATATATATATAACAGGAACAAAAAGCAAGTAACAGCACCAGGACTTCAGTATTGGGGAGATGTCGGTTTATTCACCACCAGGTGGAAAGAATGAGCAACGTTTCGGTTCACACCTGAACCTTTCTCAAATAGTGCCACCAAAAACTGGTGTATTGTTCTGCGTCAAGCAATTATACAGCGTCATTATATTCAGTCAAAATGACAATTTTTTTTCAAATACATAGAGATAGATAGCCATTGCTCCTTCCGATACCACCGTGTCTGTATAAACACCGGCAGGTATCTGCCACGAAAAAAAGGATAATTTTTGGACCGTTTTTCATTTTAAAAAGCATTAAAAAATCGGACAGTTCAGTGTTTATTTAAAGAGGCTCTGTCACTAGATTTTGCAACCCCTATCTGCTATTGCATGTGATCGGCGCTGCAATGTAGATTACAGTAACGTTTTTATTTTTTAAAAACGAGCATTTTTGGCCAAGTTATGACCATTTTTGTATTTATGCAAATGAGGCTTGCAAAAGTCCAACTGGGCGTGTATTGTGTGTGTACATCGGGGCGTGTTTACTACTTTTACTAGCTGGGCGTTCTGATGAGAAGTATCATCCACTTCTCTTCAGAACGCCCAGCTTCTGGCAGTGCAGATCTGTGACGTCACTCACAGGTCCTGCATCGTGTCGGCCACATCGGCACCAGAGGCTACAGTTGATTCTGCAGCAGCATCAGCGTTTGCAGGTAAGTAGCTACATCGATTTACCTGCAAACGCCGATGCTGCTGCAGAATCATCTGTAGCCTCTGGTGCCGTCTCGTCTGACACGATGCAGGACCTGTGAGTGACGTCACAGCGTGATCTGCCAGAAGCTGGGCGTTCTGAAGAGAAGTGGATGATACTAGTAAAAGTAGTAAACACGCCCCGATGTACGCACATAATACACGCCCACTTGGACTTTTACTTTAAACACGCCCAGTTGTACTTTTGCAAGCCTCATTTGCATAAATACAAAAATGGCCATAACTTGGCCAAAAATGCTCGTTTTTTAAAAATAAAAACGTTACAGTAATCTACATTGCAGCGCCAATCACATGCAATAGCAGATAGGGGTTGCAAAATCTGGTGACAGAGCCTCTTTAACCCCCTCACGCACCTGGCCATAACTTCACATCCTGGTGTAAGGGATGAAGTAAGGAGTGGGCTCACGCGCTGACCCCGCTCTATACACTGTGTATTACAAGTGACACCTCGTACTAAAGACCAGGAACAGACATGGCTTTGATCCTGGCCATAAAACCACCTGCGGTCAATAGCAACCTCAACATCTAAGCCGTTTGAAAGAGGGGGCGGCACCCTCCGATAGCCCATTTGCCCCACCGTGCCGCCAGGTCTGCCCCCAGGTTTTCCCCCAAGTCTGCCTTCTTTCTGCCTCTGTTAAGCCCTGCAAAATTGACAATATACTGATGATCTGATGATTGCTGGTTCAAATCCCCGGACTAATAAAACATGTATAAAATTGTTAAATAATTTTTTCAGTAGTTTACAAAAAATAAAAAAATATTAAAAGTTAAAAACTATTTTCCCTCTAAAGTTATGTAAAAAATAAATAAGAATTAACAAAATTGGTATTGCTGCGTCTGTAAAAAAGTCTGAACTATTGCAATATAACATTTTAAACCTCCAGAATCCTCCAGTTTTTTGGTCACGTTGGTACTCAAAATAAAATGTAATGAAAAGTGATCAAAAAATTAAATGCACCAAAAAATGGTACAGAGAAAAACTACAACTCGTCCCGCAAAAAAATAGGCTCTCACATTGCTCAAACGACGCAAAAATAAAAAAGTTATGGCTCTCAGAATGTGGTGGCACAAAACTATTTTTTTTGTTTTACAAATAGTAATTTCTATGTAAAAGTAGTAAACCATTAAAAAAAACTATATACATTTAGTATGACCATAATCGTATTGAGCCACAGAATAAAAATAAGTTGTTGTTTTTTACCACACGGTAAAAGTTGTAAACACTAAACCCAAAAAACAATGGAGGAATCTCAGTTTTTTCCAGTTTCACCCCACAAAGAATTTTTTTCATTTTCCCAGTACATTATATAGTACTTTATATAGTACCAGTAGAAACGACAACTCCTCCCGCAATAAATAAGTCTCCACAACATTCCATTGACGGAAAAAACATAAAATAAGAAAACAAAAAATGGCATAGTCCTGAAAGGGTTAAACAGGTTGTTTATTACCACCAGCTACTACCCTTTAACCGATAGCTATATATGTTACTGTCACTTTGACATTACTACTGCTGTCTTGGCGTTAAGGAGCTTGAATGGTGTTGGATACAGTCTTAGAAGTCCTCAGAGTGCTATACATGACTTTTCAGAGCAATTGGGGCACTTTCAATTAACGCCGAATTTATCGGACCAAATAGAATCTGACGGCAGGTTGGACTGAATTTGACCCAAAACGAATTTTCAGAAATTCCCTAATCTCTAATCTACTAATTCTACATCTCATTGGAAAAAAATAATTTTTCATTTCACTGCCTAATTCTAATAAATTCTGTAAAAGCCCTGGGGGTCAAAATGCTCCCTATATCACTAGATGAATTTCTGTAGGGGTGTAGTTTTACTAATTGAGTCTCTTCTCAAGGGTTACCACTGTACTGGTACCTCAGTACAGTGGAAACAAATGCAACATGGCCAAAAAGACATATGGCGCTCCTTCCCTTCTGAGCCCTGTCGTGTGCCCAAACAGAAGTTTATGACCACAAATGGGTTTGCTTTTTACCATAATTGGGAGAAATTGCTTTACAAATGTGGGGGTGTTTTTTTTCTTATTTCTTGTGGAAATGAAAAATTTTGAGCTAAATTGACATTATTGGAAAAAAATGATTTTTTCATTTTCACAACCCAGTTCTATGAAGCACTTGTGGGATCAAAATGCTTTCTGCTTTTGTAGATAAATTCCCTCGGGGGTGTATTTCCAAAATGGGGTCTATTTGGGGGTGTTTCTTATGTTTTGGCACCTCAAGGCCTCGGAAAACCTGAAATGGTGCCTGGAAAATATCCTAATAAAAGGGAAATCCCAGCTTAGATACTAGGGTGTGCCTGTCACTTTTGAGGGTTGATCAGGGTCTAATGCCTTGTATATTGGGCCGGGGGCTATTATTGCATCCCAGTATATTTATTTTCCAAGGGGTTTGTTTGTCCCTCTGTAAGACTCTACTTTAATGCCCTTTTCTCTGTCCTGAGTCTCCCTCGGTCCAGTAAGATCATTCTGTGTGATTGGCCAGGATAGATATGTTAGCTATTGTGTTTATGAGTCCCAGGTATTCTAATGTTCAGGGATGACACACACATTGGCTTTGGTAAGGATACTTACCATTTGCTCTGCCTGTCTGCTGCACCCTCGCTACTAATTTTACTATTGTTGTTCTGGGTCCTGCAGGTGTTGAACCAGGGAGCTGGAGGACCCTTTAGGATTGACAGTGGTGGGGAGTTCTCTCTCCGTGGGACTGGACATCCCCACCTCATTTAGCTGTTTGGGTCTGGAGTATATTTAAGTATAATTGAATATTTTCACTGTGATTATATTTTTTGCATCGCTGTCATTCTTCATTCCCTACTAGGGTTCAGTGCTTTTGTGTATCTGTTTGAAGTTGTTTTTTCTTCCTAGGGAGATACGACACACAAAGTGTTGTTGAGGAGTTTTGAACACTGCTAATAGTTGTATTGTATTGCTATTACTTTGTGGTCCTTCTACCTCTTTTCAGGGGACTTTCTCTTTTCTTTGCTTCTTTCTTTTCCCCTCCCTTTCTTCCCTGCCCCCCCCCCTCCAACATGTCTAACATTCCTATGGTTTCCCTTAATGCACAGAGTTTGAATATACCAGAGAAAAGATCCTCCATTCTCCGTCTCCTAAGGAAGAAAAAAGCACAGGTGGCCTTCCTTCAAGAGACTCACTTTCATGCAGACTGTATACCGAAACTCACGGATACCCATTTTCCGGATGATTACCATAGTGCGTTGCTGGACTCTAAGACGAAGGGCGTCTCAATCCTAATTTCACGCTCTCTTCCATGGGAACATGTGGAAACACGCACTGATGAATCAGGTAGATATCTCTTCGTGAAAGGTAGGCTAGCCAACACACTGACCACACTGGCCTCGTTTTATCTCCCTAACTCTGGCCAGGTTGCCTTTTTAGAAAGGGTCCTGACGGAGTTGGATGACTTTCTGGAAGGCACTCTAATATTGGGTGGTGACGTGAACGTGCCCCTAGAACCCCTCTTAGACTCCTCGCGAGGACACTCTGCCTTATCTAGGTCCGCTCATCATCGTATACGTCGGTTATTGCATGAACATCAACTGGTTGACGTATGGCGTCTCCTGTTTCGGTCAACAAAGGATTATACATTTTTCTCGGCCCCACATAACGCGTATTCCAGGTTAGACTATTTTTTTCTACGTCACATGGATTTATTGTGCCTCTCATCGGCAACAATAGACAATATTACTTTTCTGACCATGCCCTCATTACATTTAATCTCTCCTTACCTATGGTCCATCCTCGTTCATGGCAATGGCGATTAAATTAATTGCTTTTACAGGACCCGGCAGAATTAACAGATATACGCAGGGACCTACAGGACTATTTTTCCATTAATGTCTCCCTGGATACTGATCCACTTTGCATATGGGAGGCACATAAGTGCATTGTTCGTGGCTCATTTATTAAAATTGGTTCCAGACTAAAAAAGAAACGTGCGGCACACTTGTCAGATCTCTTATCCCGACTACATACACTAGAGTAGTCCCACAAGGCCTCCTTGGACCGGGATATCGGGGCAGAGCTGGGGCAGCTGAGGGTACATGTGCGATCGCTTTGCCTTTCTAAGTCAGGGCCTCACTAGCTAAATGCAGATGGCACTTTTATGAATTTAGTCATAAACCAGGTAGGACCCTTGCGCGGGCACTTAGGAAAACCCGCTCTCGTACATACATTCCTCATATTAACACCTCCCACAATCCGCGTCTGCACCTTCCCCATTACATCACTGAAGCCTTTCGTGCCTATTACCATTCTCTATATAACCTCCCTCGAGCCTCCTCGACTACCGATGGGAAGAGCCAGCTGGAGAGGATTAAGTCCTACCTCCAGGCCTCTGGTATGAAACGTATTCCTCAGGATGCACTTGCTGCTCTAGAGGCTCCTATCTCCTTAGAGAAGTTGTCGTGGGCACTAAAGGATTCCTTGTCAGGGAAGGCTCCAGGTCCTGATGGCCTACCCTTGCAATACTATAAGGCTTCCTCTGACCTTCTCTCTCCTCATTTTCTGCACGCCTTCAATTCACTTACTGCGGGGAGTGTTCTTCCCCAAGACACACTCCGTGCTTACATTACTGTAATAACCAAAGAGGGGAACAACCCTTCCCTTTGTCAAAACTACCGTCCCATTTCGTTATTGAACGTCGACATTAAAGAGGCTCTGTCACCAGATTTTGCAACCCCTATCTGCTATTGCAGCAGATAGGCGCTGCAATGTAGATTACAGTAACGTTTTTATTTTTAAAAAACGAGCATTTTTGGCCAAGTTATGACCATTTTTGTAATTATGCAAATGAGGCTTGCAAAAGTCCAAGTGGGTGTGTTTAAAAGTAAAAGTCCAAGTGGGCGTGTATTAGGTGCGTACATCGGGGCGTTTTTAATACTTTTACTAGCTGGGCGCTGTGAAGAGAAGTAACATCCTCTTCTCTTCAGAACGCCCAGCTTCTGACAGTGCAGATCTGTGACGTCACTCACAGGTCCTGCATCGTGACGGCCACATCGGCAGCAGAGGCTACAGTTGATTCTGCAGCAGCATCAGCGTTTGCAGGTAAGATCGACTTACCTGCAAACGCTGATGCTGCTGCAGAATAAACTGTAGCCTCTGGTGCCGATGTGGCCGTCACGATGCAGGACCTGTGAGTGACGTCACAGATCTGCACTGTCACAAGCTGGGCGTTCTGAAGAGAAGAGGATGTTACTTCTCATCAGAGCGCCCAGCTAGTGAAAGTATTAAAAACGCCCCGATGTACGCACATAATACACACCCACTTGGACTTTTACTTTTAAACACACCCACTTGGACTTTTGCAAGCCTCATTTGCATAACTACAAAAATGGTCATAACTTGGCCAAAAATGCTCGTTTTTTTAAAATAAAAACGTTACTGTAATCTACATTGCAGCGCCTATCTGCTGCAATAGCAGATAGGGGTTGCAAAATCTGGTGACAGAGCCTCTTTAAGCTGTTTGGTAAAATTCTGGCGTATAGGCTAATTCTCCTTTTACAAAATGTTATCCATAAAGACCAGGTTGGTTTTATGCCTCTACGGGAAGCTCATGATAACACCACTAGGGCTATCAATTAAATTTATCAGACTACTACCTCAGCTCTGCCCACGTTCTTTCTGTCCACAGACGCGGATAATGCATTTGATAGGGTCAATCCATATGATGCAATGGATATCGAGTCTCTATTCCTCCCCTTCAGCACGGGTTAAGGCTAATGGTCACTTCTCCTCCCCGCTCGTTATCTCGAGTGTCCTTTGTCCCCTTTAACCCCTTCCCGACATTTGACGTATCCATATGTCATAGCCGGGTTGGGGAAGTATGGAACGGGCTCACGGAGTGAACCCACTCCATACGATGCGGGTGTCAGCTGTATGTTACAGCCGACACTTCACAGTAACAAGTGGAATCGTGCTCGAGCGTGATCCCGCTCGTTTAACCTGTTAAATGCTGCGGTCAATAGCGTCCGCGGCATCTAAATCCGCGTCCCCCTCTAGTTGCTCATCGCGACCCCCACAATGCAATCGCGGGGTGACGATGGTTGCTATGGCTGCCTGGGGGCCTAATGAAGGCCCCCAGGTCCGCCAGCTTTGTGCTCCTACTAAGCCCTGCCTCTGGCAGGGCTTAATAGAAGCCTGTCAGACAGACGATATACTGCAACACATTGGTATTGCAGAATATCATGCAAGTGATCCAACGATCGCTGGTTGAAGATCCCTTGGGGGACTAATAAAAAAAAAAAAAAATGTGTAAAATAAAGTTGTTTTCTTATGTAAAAAAAAAATTGAAAAATTAAAAGTTCAAAAAGCACTCTTTTTTTCTATTTTACCCCTAGAACATAGTAACAAAAGAAATAAATAAACATAATTTGGTATCGCCGCATCAGTTAAAGTCTGAACTATTACAATATATCATTATTTAACCCACACAATGTACTACATATAAAAAATTGTAAACGCCGGAATCGCTATTTTTTGGTCACCTCATTTCCCACAAAAAATGGAATAAAAAGTGTTTAAAATGTTGCATGAACCCCAAAATCATATTACAAACTACAGCTTATCCCGCAAAGCATAAGCCCTCATACGACTTAATCAACGGAAAAATAAAAAACTTATGGCTCTCAGAATTTGGCGACACAAAACAAATTAAATTTTTTACACTGTTTTTTACTTGTAAAAGTAGTAAAATATAGAAAAAACTATATATATTTGGTATCGCCGTAATGATATTGACCCGCAGAATAAAGTTAACATGTTGTTTTAATTGTACAGGGAATTTCGTAAAAACGAAGCCCAAAAAACAATGGAGGAATCGCTGTTTTTTTCATTTTCTACCCCACAAATATTTTTTTTTCTGTTTGCTAGTAGATTATATGGCACAATAAATGGTGCTACGAAAAACAATAATTCGTCCCGCAAAAATCAAGCCGTCATAGGACTATATCGACGAAAAAAATAAAAAAGTTATGGCTTTTGGAAGGTGGGGAGGAAAAAAACAAAAATTAAAATCTGAAAGTTGTTTACAACGGGAAGGGGTTAATATTTATTTTATCCCTAGAGCCCTTCTTATGTTATGTGCGCTCCAACCAAGATATAACGGGACTTACTCTAGGGGGGATGTCCCACAAAGTCGCAGCATATGCGGGGGATTTGCTCTTTTTCTTACCTCCCCCAGGATTTCCTTGCCTAATTTGATGGCGGAGCTAAATAGATAGTCGATACTAACCAACTTTAAAATTAATTATTAAAAGTCGGAGGCTCTCAATATCTCTCTGTCACAATCTCTTGTGAAGGATTTGTCTGAGTCTTTCTCCTTTAAGTGGGCTAGGAACTCTCTCAAATATTTGGGTGTCCTACTTACCAGTGATTTGTCTCACCTTTATGCGATGAACTACCATCCGCTTCTTCAATGCATAGAGTCATCTAAAATCCTGGACAACGGACACGTTTACCTGGTTTGGTCGGTGCTCGATCTTTAAAATGAACATACTTTCTCGGATTTTGTACCTCTTCCAAGCCTTGCCTGTCCACATCTTCCATCTCTTGTTCCAATCATTGTTATCCATACTACACAGATTCATCTGGGTAGGGAAACCGGCTCGTATTGCCTTTTCCGTGCTAAATGTGAGGGTGGTGTTGGCCTCCCGGATTTTGCATCATATCATCACGCCTTATATTTATCACGAATCCTGGACTGGTGTAGACACAGTGAGGTTAAACAATGCATGTCTATGGAGCAGACCTTCATTGATTCTCCGCTGCAGGTAATTCCCTGACTAGGCAAACACATACCCTTGTCAGCGCGGACACACCCGACTATTGGGCACACCTTAGCGGTTGCGTCACATATCTTTCCCCGGAAAGAAATTTATCCACCCCCCTCCTCATTGTTCCCTTTCCTGGGCAATCCTGCGTTCCCCCTGGAGGAGAGCATGGTCCCTTCCAGTGCTGGCTGACGGCTGGTAAGGGTCAAGCTGTTCATTTCCTGCAGGACGGGAATTGGATGTCTAGTCAAATGTTAGCAGCTTTGTCAGACCCTCACTCCTTTACATCATGGTAGGTCACTCAACTACGACATTTTCTCACGTCATTACCGAACTCATCAGAATACTCCCGATGCAGGACCCATTTTGAACTTCTTTGCACTGACATGGGCACAATACGTCATACGCTATTCTGACTTTATGTCCTTCTAAATTCCCCGCCCTCCTATTTGGTAAGTTGAGAAAGAGACTTAGGCCTAACTTTTACTTCTGAACACAAGGATCGTTCATTTACGATGACTGATAAATCTTCCATGGCTAGTACATTTCAGGAAGCTGGGTTTAAGATCATATCGCGATGGTTTAGAGTGCATTCCATATTGCATTCCTTGATACCTGCGGTCGAGATGTGGAGACCATGTAGGCACGATTTTACACACCTTTTGGGAATGTCCGAATTTCAACTGAATTCTGGTCAGAAGTGTGGCGTATCACCTCAAAATTCACGGATTTTCATCTCCGGCGTTCACCTGCCTTCTTCCTGCTCCATCTGGGTGACATTACATTGTCTACGTACAGGCGGTCTGTGGTTCACCATCTGTTGAATACAGCTAGAGCCTGTATTCCCGCGTTGTGGAGACAATTCCACCCTCTGTTGGTTGCCATGTGGTTTGGTAAGATACAGGAGATCATGAGACTGGAGGATCTTACTGCATCTATGAGAGGAACTCATGCTAATTTCATCAAGACCTGGTACCATTGGATTTGATTTTAGTCTTCGCAGAATATAGGGCAGTTGTTGTCTCTTAACTCCAATCATTCTGGTCTTGATCTGTATGTTGGTCTCACACCCCCCTTCCCCTTCCATTCCTTTCTATTTCCCCTTTTGTCTTTCTCTACTTTTTTCTAATACTATTGTATTTAATGTATTACGCAAATGTTATATGTCGACGGTGCTTAGCCATTAAGTTTCCTTGTGCAATTATGCTGTTGATCGTTTCTTTTTTGCAATGCTACTTTCTATTGGCCTGCGTGCCGATGTTTGTGCTTTTTCATGTTATTTATTAATATATACTTAATATTCAAAATGAAAATAAAAGAAGTTATAAAAAAATAAGGAAATCCTAAAATAAGCAAGGTGCTGTTATATTTCAGTCCACTAGCACACTAGGACCACATATGGGATATTTATAAAAGCAATAGAATCTGGGTAATATATATTGTGTTGCAATTCTCTTTAACCCCTTAAGGACGCAGCCTTGTTTTGGCCTTAAGGCTCAGAGCCCATTTTTCAAATCTGACATATTTCACTTTATGTGGTAATAACGTCGGAATGCTTACACCTACCCAAGCGATTCTGAGATTGTTTTCTCGTGACACATTGGGCTTCATGTTCGTGGTAAAATTTGGTCGATATATTCAGTTTTTATTGGTGAAAAATTGCACAATTTAGAGAAAATGTTGAAAAAATAGCATTTTTCAGAATTCAAATGAATCTGCTTGTAAAACAGACGGTTATACCAACCAAAATAGTTACTAGTTCACATTTCCCATATGTCTACTTTAGATTGGCATCATTTTTTGAACATTCTTTTATTTTTCTTGGACGTTACAAGGCTTAGAACATAAACAGCAATTTCTCATATTTTTAAGAAAATTTCAAAAGGCTTTTTTTTAAGGTACCTCTTGAGTTCTGAAGTGGCTTTGAGGGGCCTATGTATTAGAAACCCTGATAAAACACCCCATTTTAAAAACTAGACCCCTCAAAGTATTCAAAACAGCATTTAGAAAGTTTTTTAACCCTTCAGGCATTTCACAGGAATTAAAGCAAAGTGGAGGTGAAATTTGCAAATTTCATTTTTCTTGCTGAATTTCAATTTTATTCAATTTTTTTTCTGTAACACAGAAGATTTTACCAGAGAAACACTACTAAATATGTATTGTCCAGATTCTGCAGTTTTTAGAAATGTCCCACATGTGGCTCTACTACGCTTGTGGAATAAAACACAAGCCCTAGAAGCAAAGAAGCACCTTGTGCATTTTGAGTCCTCTTTTTTATTAGAATATATTTTAGGCAGCATGCCAGGTTTGAAGAGGTGTTGAGGTGTCAAAACAGTAGGAATCCCCCAATAGTGACCCCATTTTGGAAACTACACCCCTCAAGGAATTCATTTATGGTTGTTGTTACCATTTTGACCGCACAGTTTTTTCACAGCACGTATTTGAATTGGGCTGTGAAATGAAAAAAATGTAATTTTTTCAAATAAAATGTCATTTGTGATCAAAATTTCTTATTTTCACAAGAAATAAAATACTCCATTTTGTTGCCCAATTTGTCCTTAGTGCGGCAATACCCCATTTGTGGTGATAAACTGCCGTTTGGGCCCATGGGAGGACTCAGAAGGAAAGGAGCGCTATTTGTTCTTTGGAGTCCAGATTTTGCTGGATTGGTTTTCGGGTGCCATGTCGCATTTGCAGAGCCCCAGAGGTATCAAAGCAATAGAAACCAACCAGAAATGACCCCATTTATGGGTGTTGTGACCATTTTGACCCCATAGTTTTTTCACAGAACTTATTTGAATTGGGCTGCGAATCAAAACAAAATTATTTTTTTCAAATAATATGTAGTTTTGGCTGAAAATTTCTTATTTCCACAAGAAACAAAATACCCCATTCTGTTGCGCAATTTGTTCTGAGTGCCGCAATACCCCATTTGTGGTGAAAAACTGCCGTTTGGGCCCATGGGAGGGCTCAGAAGGAAAGGACCACCATTTGGCCTACTGGGGATTTTCTAGTGCGAAGTCATGTATGCAAAAGCCCCTGAGGTACCAGTACAGTTGAAACCCGCAAGAAGTGACCCCGTTTTAAAAACTACACCCTTAAGGCATTCATCTAGAGGTGTAGTGAGCATTTTGACTGGAGACATACACCCTATAAACTGTAATGTGGGTTCTCCCGGGTATGGCAATACCCTACATGTGGCTGTCATCAGCTGCCTGGGCACACTGCAGGGCCCAGAGGGGAAAGATGAGGGGGGATAAGCTGTGCGGAGTGCATCAGGGTAAGTAAAATTGGGGTAAATTATAAACCAAGGGATGTATGATAAATTTTAAAACACTCTTTCATACAGAGCTCTGGTTATTCGGGACACGTGTCACATTGATATATTGTGTCATCCCTTATCGCCCTCTTATAGCAGACTTTGCACCTCTTTTGACTTTTTCCCTTCTTGCCAGTTTGGGGAACTTCTCCTGGAAAGTGTTGACCTGGTACGATGCGTGTGGCCCCGCTTCCAGAAGTACTGGGTGCCCCCCCTTCTTGGTAACTAAAGATTAGGTTCTTGATAATCACCTCTTGAAATTCCAGGAAAGTTCCCCTCTGGCCTGTACATCAATGTAGCACATACGCATTGTACAATGCCATCTGTATGATGTGCACGGCCAGCTTCTTATACCTTACCGCATGGCGCTGTAGGGCTTCAGGATTTGATCTGACAAGTCCATCCCTCCCATGTACCTATTGTAGTCCAGGATGCAGTCTGGTTTGGGGGTGGCCTTTCCTTCATATATCCTAAACCTGTAGGTATACCCTGATGCACTCTCACATAGCTTACACATCTTCACGCCATACCTTGCCCTCTTACCCGGCAGGTACTCGCGGAATTGAAACCTCCCTTTAAAATGTACCAGGGACTCATCAATAGAAATACACTTCTCGGGGGTGTATGCTTGGGAAAACCGGGCACTGAAACGGTCTAATAGGGGTCTCTGTTTATACAAACGGTCAAAACTGGGGTCATCTCGGGGTGGGCACGGCTCATTATCAGTATAATGTAAAAAGCGAAGTATTGCCTCATTTATTTATTTTTTTAGGTTACAGTTCAGTTCTGAAGTTGCTTTGAGGGGCCCATATATTAGAAACCCCTATGAAATACCCCATTTTAGAAACGAGACCCCTCAAAGTATTCACAACAGCATTTAGAAAGTTTATGAACCCTTTAGGTGTTTCACAGAAATTTAGAGCACAGTAGAGGTGAAATGTAACAATTTTTTTTTTGTCAGAAAATCCTCTTTATACAATTTTTTTTATAACACAAAAGGATTTATCCGAGAAACGCAACTTAATACTTATTGCCCAGTTTTGAGAAATATCTCACATGTGGCCCTAGTGCGGTAATGGACTGAAGCACCTGCCTCCGAACAAAGGAGCACCTAGTGGATTTTGAGGCCTCTTTTTTATTAGGCACCATGTCCGGTTTGAAGAGGTCTTGTGGTGCCAAAACATTGGAAATCCCCCAAAAGTGACCCCAATTTGGAAACTAGACCCCTTGAGGAATCCATTGTAGTTTTCTTGGGGTGCATGCGGCTTTTTGATCAGTTTTAATTCTATTTTTAGGTGGTGTGGTGACTAAAAAGCAATTCTACTATTGTTTTTTCATTCTATTTTTTTTTACAGCGTTCACCGTGCGCTATAAATTACATATTCACTTTATTCTGCGGGGCGATAAGATTACGGCGATACCCTATATTTATAGTTTTTTTATGTCTTATGGCGTTTGCACAATAAAATACGTTTTGTAAAAAATCATTCACTTTTTGTGTTACCTTATTCTAAGCGCCAGAACTTTTTTATTTTTCAATCAATAAAGCCGTGCAAGGACTTATTTTTTGCGTAACGAACTGTAGTTTCGATCATTACCATTTTTCGGAACATGCGACTTTTTGATCTCTTTTTATTCCATTTTTTGGGAGGTGAAGTGACCAAACAATTGTGATTGTGGTACGGTTTATTATTATTTTCTTTTACGGTGTTCACCGTGCGGGATAAATAACAAAATAATGTTGTAGTTCAAGCCGTTACGGACGCGGCGATACCAATTATGTATAGTTTATTTGTTTGTTTATATATTTTTATTAATAATAAATGACTGATAAGGTAAAAAGGGGGATTTTTACTTTTAATACTTTTAAAACTTTTATTTTCTTATTTTTACACATCTTTTTTTAACTTTTTTTTTACTTTATTACTTTGTCCCACTAGGGGACTTGAGGGCAGGAGGCCCTGATCGCTATTCTAATACACTGCACTACATTAATTAACAGTGAACATCTGCAAAAATAGAAAAAAAAAATACTTTTTCAAATTTGCTTTAGTTGCTGGGAAATGCCTAAAGGGTGAATATACTTACAAAATGCTGTTTTGAATACTTTGAGGGGTGCAGTTTTTAAAATGGGGTGATTTATAGGTCATTTCTAACATATATAGACCCCTAAAGTCACTTCAAAACTGAATTGGTCCCTAAAGAGATAGGTTTTGGAAATGTTCCTGAAAATGTGAAAAATGACTGCTAAACTTATAAGCCACTTAATGGCTTAACAAAATAAAAGAATGTTCAAAAAAAATTATGTAATCACACAGTAGACATATGGAAAAAGGTTAATTAAAAACTATTTTTTTGTGGTATTACAATCTGTCTTACATGCAGAGCAAATCTAATTTTAAGAATTAAATTCTTTTGAAATGTTACATTTTTTTTGGTGTTTTTCACAAATAAACAATGAATGTATCGACTAAAATTTACCACTGACATAAAGTACAATGTGTCACGAGAAAACAATTTCACAATCTTGTGGATAAGTAAAAGCATTTAAAAATATTAACCACTTAAACTAAGATATGTCAGGTTTGAAAAATATGGCTCTGTCAGGAAGGTGAAAACTGGCTGCGGCAGTAAGGGGTTAACGTAAGCAGCCTAATTAATCACATTTTCTGCATATGATCTAGAATTTCACATAATGGTTTGTGACATGATTGTTCAACTTATATTCCAAGGGGACATTAAAACTCATCTAAGTTTCTTTGGAAAAGTTCTACTAAAACAAAGATAATGTATAATGGTTCTCACCGGTTTGTTTGTGGATGCTCTGTGTCGTCTGGGAGATGGTGCTTGGAACCCAGGGCAATGCTTGGCACAGCGGGTAGAGGCGGTCGGATGGTAAGGCAGAAGTCAGGACAGGCAGCAGACGTCGTAACGGGTATGGAAGCAATAGGTCAAGGCAGGTGGCTGGCGTCATAACGGGTATGGGTAGCAATAGGTCAAGGCAGCCGGCAGGCAAGGATGGTCAAGTTCAGGCAGAGGTCAACAACGGGAAATCCAGACAAAGCAGAAGGGAAGGAAACAGAGAACCAGGGTACAGGGAAACTCACGAGGAACTTGGTTGAACAAGCATGGAAGAGAGGAAGAAGGATCCTTAAATAGGAAGTCTTTTGAATTAAGGTGAGCGCTGGCCCTTTAAGAATGTACGAGTCAGCGCGCGCGCCCTCTAGTGGCTGCAGCCGCACATCTAGGATGGCGATCGTGGAGGGAGGTAAGGGATGCACTTACCTGACGCCAGCAGAGGGTCCGGATCTGGTAAGTTGAGCTCGGGATGAGCATGAGGTAATGGAGGGCACAGGAACCAGAGCAGACGCTGTGGGGAAGTCGGGGAACGGCGCGGCAGCTGTTACATAATGATGCACAATATTCAATATTTTCTAGGCAATCAGATGTACTTAGAATAGTCTGACATATCTGACATGTGATGAGATGACAGTGGAGGACAACTGCTTTGGCTCAGGGTTGCCAACCGTCCGTAAATTTACGGATAGTCCGCAAAAAAGCAAGTGTTTGACTTCTGTGGAATCTGAAAATATGCAGGCCGAGGCCAAGTGAGTAAGCGTTCTAAATGAGGTCGGTGCCGGGAGTGGACCAGTTCAGTCACCTGACCTCACGTGAGTGACATGAAGTCAGGTGACTGATGCAGGCGAGGTGACTGGACTAATCCACTCCCGGGCCGGCAGGGTCTGAATTCATGTTGGAAATAATTTCCCAATTGCAGAGGCGAAGTCTATTTTGAGAAGGTTTTTTTTCCCTTTTTATCCCTTATTTTTGTTAGCACTTGACATGCACCTTAGCGTACTTATGGACTGTAGATTATATGTCAGCATTTTAGTATGTTTTGTAATCTTATATACACTAGTTTATATACTGTATAGTCTTTACTGTAATTCTGTTTGAATAATATAAAGTGTGGTGAGTGCGTATATAAGTATTCTAAATACACTGTTCTTTACTATATTTATAATTTCTACTTTTTAGCACTTCACATTGATAATTTTCGTTCCATACATACGTGGGCATATATGCATGTATGTATATGTATGCGTGCGTGTGTATGTATATATATATATGTATATATGTTTTTGTACTATTGATAAACAATAAAGTGTGATTGCCATTCACCTTTTCTCACTTTTGTGTTTATTTTCCTTTCCTTCACTTTTGCACGAGGCTGTGGTATCACATGAGTTTTTTCATTTTTATTCTATATCACAAACACTGTTCAGGCATATATATATATATTTATTTGTTTCTTTGAAGTTTCAGCTCTTATATACACCATAAACTTTTAGTACGATATTATATTTGGGTAATTTTTATCTTAAATATATATCAATTAATACATCACTTTTTTAATAACTTTCTTTATTACATATATCTATCAGCAACACTATTGGCGTAGTGCGCATGTCCGTTTGACCCATTCACCATTTTAAGCGTCGGCCGCATCAGTGTTTCAGTGTATGCGTGACGTCGTTCTCATCTGGTATATATACCATGGCAGCGTCCTCACGGATGCGCGGACACGTCGGCCAATGTTTCTCATCTCAGTGTCATGGAACATTCAGACATGCGCCATAAAACCACGCTTGGTATTTTATGTTAATTATTGACACGATTATCAAATTGAATTTCTCCTATGTACTGACACATTATCAGTATCTCTTATGACACTGTCTGATTAGATGCACTTGTCTTCTTTTTCTATTTTTTCTTTTCTTTCTGCTCTTCCGACCACGTGCCTACTACTAGTCCAATTATATGACTACACTCCCCTATTTATTGCCTGTCATCACATCCCGCAAACCACGCCTCCTGAGGAAGAACTTTTTCGAAAAGCGCGTCGAAGCAGCCGGGTGTACACTGGTTTTTCCTGTCCTGCTCTTTTTCTGGTAAGTCCATCCGTAGACGAACATATATTTTCAACTTTGACTTACCGGTCTTTCAATTGATGAATACGCACTGACCTTGTGTTTTTCAGATCCACTGTTTTTCTGTTTTCACTTAGCTTCCATTTTTCTCGCTCTCATGGTGTTATACATGTTTTTTCTTATATTATTGGTGTTACTTATGATAATGACAGTGCTCATAATTTTTGTGTATTCACATCCATATGAATTCGTATAGTTTTTAGAATCTTTCCAGTGACACTCTGCTTTTTGTTTGTGTCCATCTGTGTTCATAATTTATGTACTTTTAAAGAATTTAATAAAATATATTTTTTAAGTGTGCAAGTAATTATTTTTTAGTGCCCATTATGCTCTTAAGGAACTTTAGATTGGTTTAATATTGTGTTGGAGTTTGGGCCACAATATTTTTGGTTTTGGATCATTTTTAGAATTCTGTGGAATCTGAAAATATGCAGGCCGAAGCCAAGTGAGTAAGCGGTCTAAATGAGGTCGGTGCCAGAAGTGGACCAGTCCAGTCACATGACCTCACGTCAGTGATGTGAGGTCAGGTAACTGACTCAGGCGAGGTGACTGGACTGGTCCACTCCCGGGCCGGCACCGACCTTACTCAGACCACCGCCGCATGACATGAGCCTAAACATGAGTCACGTCAGGCAGAGCGTAGAGCGGTAGCGGTAGACTACCACTACCGCTCTGGGGGCTGTGTGGCACTCTGTACAAGGGGGGGCTGTGTGGCACTCTCTACAATGGGGGCTGTGTGGTACTATCTACACGGGGGCTGTGTGGCACTGTCTACAAGAGGGGATGTATGGAAATATATACAGGGGGCTGTGTGTGTGGCGCTATCTACAGGGATCTGTGTGTGGCGCTATCTACAAGGGGCATAAATGGTGCATTATTACTGTGTGGAGGCATGGTTACAGATAGGGCACTTTTATTGTGTTGAGCACTAAGAGATCATTATTACCATCTGGGGCACTGTGGATTATGAGTTTGTTTAGAGGGTGGCGTAGGGAGGGCGCTGGAAAAGTGAGAAACCAACATGTCTGTGTGTCAAATTCTGCAGAGATGAGTCGGGGCTGGAAAGAGTCGTCACAGTGGTCTGGGACAGATTAAAAAAAAGGGAAAGTGAACGACTTTAATCAGAGAAAACATCACCTGTGAGTAACTGGATATAAATGTGCTGCAAAGACTCTATGGTGTGGAGGTATTATTCACTAACTGTATGGGGGTATTTATTAGTCACTATGTGGTTATGGTGTGGTGGTCCTATTCAGTAACAGTATGGGGTGTCATGTCCATGGCCGCGGGCCGTCAGGCTAACTCACCTCCTGACGGCCGCAGCCATGGGTCTGCGAGCGCTGGTCCCAGTTTCCTCCTCAGGAGACGCCAGCGCACACTTCCGCTCACCTTCGCCGGGTACCGTAGGGTGCGCGCGCATGCTCGTCCCTGCTCTTAAAGGGGCAGCGTGTGCACCGGACTTTAATGTATAATTAGCCCATGAGTACCATGGACTATAAGAATGGCACAACCCCTTCCTCCCATGCCTGAGAATTTTTGTCGTACTCTGTTTGTTTATGCAAATGGTCTCCTACTGTTTTCCAGTTCCCAGTGTTCCCCGTACCTGTATCCTGTATCATTTATCCCGTGCTATCCTGGTCAAGTGCCGTGCTGAGCTGTAGTCGTGCTGTGCTGCATACCACATACCACGCCTGTCCTGCTACACCATGCCTAACGTCTGCCTGCTGCCTAGTCCTAGCGGAGCCTGTCTTGCTACTGTCCGAGCTGCCACAGGTACCCTATACGAACTATAGACTGTTACCTGCGCCCTGTTGGCCAGCTGCCATACCGTCAAGGCGGTACGGTCCAGTGGGTCCATGAACCCAACATTACAATACGCTCACGCCATGGACCCCACTGGTCGATCCAAGACCAAGATGACATCACAAGCTGCCGTTCCTCCTACTACACCTCCTGGCAGTGTTGATCCTCAGACTACACATCCTAGCAGTGTTGATCCTCGTTTTTCTTTGCCACTTCCTGACCGCTATGATGGAGACGCAGGTAACTGTCGTGGAATCTTGAACCAGTGCCAGATCCACTTCAGTCTGTATACAAGTGCATTTTCGTTTGACGGCACAAGGGTCGCTTTCATCATCTTTCTCCTCACTGGCAAGGCCCTTGCATGGGCGAATCCTATCTGGGAGAGACAAGGACCAGAGACCCGTGACTTCCAGGGCTTCCTCTGGACTTTTCGCATGGTGTTGAGGAGCCTGGACGAGTCCCTTCTGCAGCGGCTTCCTTGCTAAACCTACGCCAAGGAGACACATCCATGGGCGAGTACGCCATCCACTTCCGCACCCTGGCAGGAGAACTGTTGTGGAACAATGAGGCCCTGGTGGCTACATTCTGGCAGGGACTATCTCCTAAGATTAAGGACGAACTTGCCGCCCAAGATCTACCGTCTACCCTGGATAACCTCATCCTTCTGTCCGCTCGGATTGATATGAAGATCTGAGAACGGCTCCAAGAAGCTCGTCGGGAGGGAGGCCTCCCTAGTCCGGCCTCAATCTTGCAGCAACCTCAGCTGTCATCAGATGCCGATCCTCCTAAGGAGTCTATGAGAATGGACCGGTGTAAGCTATCTACCCAGGAGAAACAACGCAGATGCACTTCGGGACCCTGTCTATATTGCGGCCTCGGAGGCCATCTTATGCGTCTGTGTCCCCAAAAGCCCCAAAGCCTAGGGTTGGTAGGACAGACAACCTTGGGTTAAAAAGGACTTCCGTCTAAATTGTCCTTACCCGTGACCATAGTGTCCGGCGAGAAAACCCATCGGGTCTCTGCGTATCTGGACTCTGGATCCGCTGCTAATTTTATTTGTAGAGACTTGGTGGATCTTCTTCAATTACCCACTACCCCTCTGGAGAGGCCTTTGATGGTTGCATCCGTAAATGGACTACCTCTGCGAGACCCAGTTATAGCTGTGACCAAGCCGCTAAGGCTCCAAGTTGGAGCTCTCCTCTCCAAGCTGCTATCTTTCTTTGTCTTGTCCAAGGCCGTTAACCCCGTGCTGCTGGGCCTGCCTTGGCTCCGACTACGTGACCCAGTCCTGGACTGGAACTCTGGAGAGGTTATCCAGTGGGGCCCTGAGTGTCACAACCGTTGCCCGGGACAGATTCGTTCGGCTCAGCCTCCTCTGCCTCAGTCATTGGCAGGGTTGCCTGATCATTATGCTGCATATTCGGATGTCTTCAGCAAGAAAAAGGCGGAGACACTGCCCCCACACCGGGCGTATGACTGTACTATCAAGTTGATTCCTGGTCATTCCTTCCCCATGGTAGGGTATATCCTCTCTCCTTACCAGAGACTCTGTCCATGTCCGCCTATGTTAAAGAGAACTTGGAGCGGGGCTTCATACGGAAGTCTTCCTCCCCGGCAGGAGCCGGGTTCTTCTTCGTCAAGAAAAAGGATGGTTCTCTGCGTCCCGGTATCGACTAACGGGGTCTCAACCAGATCACGGTGAAAAATAAGTATCCGTTGCCATTGATCTTTGAACTATTTAACAGTATACGTGGTGCCAAGATTTTTTCCAAACTAGACCTGCGTGGGGCTTACAACCTAATCCGGATTCGCCGGGGTGACGAATGGAAGACTGCATTTAACACCCGTGATGGACACTATGAATATCTAGTAATGCCCTTCAGCCTATGTGTAATGCTCCCGCGGTCTTCCAGGAGTTTGTTAATGACATCTTCCGTGACCTCCTCTATGTTTGTGTAGTAGTCTATCTTGATGACATCTTGATTTTTTTTCCAGATCCTATGACTCATCAGAGACATGTCCGTCCAGTTTTGCTGCGGTTAAGGAAGATTTGTCTGTACGCCAAGTTGGAGAAGTGCGTGTTTGAGAAAGATGCTCTACCCTTCCTGGGCTACATCGTCTCGAATAGAGGTCTCAACATGGATCCTGAAAAGGTAAAGTCCATCCTGGAATGGACACGCCCTTAAGGCTTGAGGGCAATACAGCGCTTTCTGGGATTCGCCAATTTTTACAGACAATTCATCCCAAACTTCTCCTCAATTACATCTCCTATCTCTAACCTCACCAAGAAGGGCATGAACGCCAAGGTGCGGACTGCTGAGGCAGAGTCCGCATTCAATAGCCTGAAGAGTGCCTTCATGATAGCCTCTATCCTCCATCATCCAAATGTTTCTCTACAGTTCTCGTTGGAGGTGGACGCCTCCTCTGTCGGTGCTGGTGCACTCCTGTTCCATAGAGGTTCCAAGGGCAAGTCAATGGTATGTGGATATTTCTCTAAGCTCTTCTCTTCCGCAGGACGCAACTACTCGATTAGGGATCGGGAGTTACTGGCCATCAAATTGGCTCTGGTGGAGTGGAGACATCTACTGGAGGGCGCAGCTCATCCCATCCTAATTTTTACGGACCACAAAAATCTCACCTACGGCTCCCAACGGCTGAATCCTCGTCAGGCCAGGTGGTCGCTGTTCTATACCCGGTTCCAGTTTGAGCTCCATTATCGCCCGGCTGACAAGAATGTGAGGGCCGATACCTTGTCCAAGTTGTTCGCGATAGAAGACACCATGGAAATTCCACAGAACATTATTGATCCGTCTTGCATTGTCTCTATCAACCCCCTGCAAGTTGGGGACATTCCTCCAGGGAGGACTTTTGTGCGCCTGGCTGACAGAGGGAGAATCCTCCGCTGGGGATACTGCTCTAGACTGGCAGGTCACGCGGGTAACCGTAAGACCCGAGATCTGATTGCCTGTCATTTCTTGTGGCCCACGCTGCCCAAAGACATTACGGACTTTGTTTCTTCCTGCTCAGTGTGTGCAGCTAACAAGGTCACTCACTCCAGACCTGCTGGCCTGCTCCAGCCATTGCCTGTGCCCGATGCTCGCTGGCAGCATACAGCTATGGACTTTATCACTGACCTGCCTCTTTCTGCTGGATGCAGTACTGTCTGGGTGGTGGTGGATCAATTTTCGAAGATGGCCCACTTCGTTCCACTAACCGGTCTTCCTTCTGCTCCTCAGCTGGCCAAGCTTTTCACCAACACATCTTCCACCTGCACAATTTGCCGCAGCATAATGTGTCTGATCGGGGGGGTTCAGTTCACCTCGAAGTTCTGGAGAGCCCTCTGCGGACTCCTAGGTGTAAAGTTGGACTTTTCCTTGGCCTACCATCCTCAGTCCCTGGTCAGGTCAAGAGGATCAATCAGATCTTGGAGAACTACCTACACCACTTCATCTCCAAGCAGCATGATGACTGGGTGCAGTTGCTTCCATGGGCTGAATTCTCATACAATAATCACATCAGTGAGTCCACAACGAATACACCATTCTTTATTGTCTTTGGCCAACACCCACGAATTCCTCTTCCGGTGCCTGATACGTCCGAGGTACCAGCTGCTGACTCTGCTTTTAGGGACTTTCTGCAGATCTGGTAGCAGACTCGATCCTCCATCATGCTGGCGGTCTACCGCATGAAACGAAAGGCGGAAACAAGGAGAAGAGAACCTCCTCAGTTTCTTCCTGGCACGAAGGTCAGGCTGTCCCCCAGGAATATTTAACTAAGGGTGCCATCATGCAGATTTGCTCCCAGGTTCCTCGGACCCTTCAAGATCCTGCAGCAGATCAACCCTGTCACCTATAAGCTTTGGCTGCCTCCTACCCTCAAGATCCCCAACTCCTTCCATGTCTCCCTCCTGAAACCGGTGGTTCTGAACCGCTTTACCAAGACTCCTAGCCCTGCGGTTGCCTCCAGCGGCCATTCAGACACCTTCAAGGTTAAGGAGATCTTGGACACCAAGAAAGTAAGAGGAAAGACTTTTTATTTGGTGGATTGGAGGGTGTTTGGTCCTGAAGAGAGGTCCTGGGAGCCAGAGGAGAACATCAATGCTCCTAACCTTCTGAAGAAGTTTCTCTCTCGCTCTGGTCCCAAGAAGAGGGGGCGTTAATGGGGGGATACTGTCATGTCCATGGCCACGGGCCGTCAAGCTCACTCACCTCCTGACAGCCGCAACCATGGGTCTGCGAGCGCTGGTCCCAGTATCCTCCTCAGGAGACACCAGCTCTCACTTCCGCTCACCCCGGCCGGGTCCCGTTGGGTGCCCGCGCACGCTCGTGCCTGCTCTTAAAGGGGCAGCGCTCGCACCAGACTTTAATGTATAATTACACATGAGTACCATGGACTATAAGAAGGGCCCAGCCCCTTCCTCCCATGCCTGAGCGTTGTTGTTGTACCCTAAGTTTGTCTATGCAAATGGTCTCCTAGTGTTTTTCAGTTCCCAGTGCTCCCCGTACCTGTATCCTGTATCCCGTGCTATCCTAATCAAGTGCCGTGCTGTGCTGTAGTCGTGCTGTGCTGCATACCATGCCTGACGTCGGCCTGCTGCCTAGTCCTAGCGGAGCCTGTCTTGCTACTGTCCGAGCTGCCACAGGTACCCTGTACGAACTATAGACTGTTACCTGCGCCCTGTTGGCCAGCTGCCATACCGTCAAGGCGGTACGGTCCAGTGGGTCCATGAACCCAATGTGACATGGGGTATTATTCAGTCACTATGTGGTTATTGTGTGGCGGTATTATTCAGTAACAGTATGGGGGTATTACTCAGTCACTATGTAGTTATGGTGTGGCGGTATTATTCAGTAACTGTTTGGGGGTATTATTCAGTCACTCTGTGGTTATGTTGTGGTGGTATTATTCAGTAACAGTGTGGGGTTATTATTCAGTCATTATTTGGTGATTGTGTGGTGGTATTATTCAGTAACAGTATGGGGGTATTATTCAGTCACTGTGGTTATGATGTGGCGGTATTATTCAGTAACAATATGTTGATATTATTCAGTCACTATGCGGTGGTACTATGTGGTCATTGTTTGACTGTATTATTCAGTAACAGTATGGTATGTTATGGTGTGGCAGTATTACTCAGTAACAGTATGGGGGTATTATTCAGTCACTATGTGGTTATGGTGTGTCTGAATTATTTGGACCTTATAATGTATTATTATTGGTAATATTGGTCTTATAATAGTGAGTTGTGTTCAGTAACAGTGTGCAGACAATATTTCATCTGATATACGGGTATGATTCAATAACTGTATATATATTTATTTTTTTGTCTGAGAGAGGGGACATATGCTTTTGGGGCTTGCAACACTCCTGAACACGCTAGAAATCAGCAATGCATTTTTTTGCATTTTGATTTCTGAATTGACTGCATTATTGATACTTTGCCTAGGGCCACACCTTTTCCAAAACAGGCACTGGCGGTAGCGGTGGTGGTGGAGTGAGTGGTGAGTGAGTCTGACTCACCAGTCCCAGCCCCGCTTGCAACTTTCCCACACTATGTTAGCGTGGGAAAGCTACAAACCGGGCTATGATTGGTGAGTAACTCCTAGCACACTGCACAGTGCACAGGCAACGATTTTTTAATGTGTTTGTAAAACTTTTGGTCTGTCTGTGATTTTTAGCTCAGTTGTCCAGAAATTACTGAAGTGGAGGTTGGCAACCCTGCATAAGCTACATAATCTTATTGTTGATCATTTCAACACCATACATGTAAAGCTTGTCTACTGAGATTGCAATTTTGAGTAAGAAGATAGAAAGTTGTGTATTCTACATTTTAGCTTGAATACTTTTTTTTTTCCTTGGGCTGCAAGAGTTGTTTTATTGTACAGATGATAAGATTCTGCTAATTTATGTAGGCTTGGATCAACATGGGAATTTTTTCAGTTGCCTAAGGCCTCAGAATTTTCAAACCATACCTTCTGCCAAAAATGAAAATTTCTCATTGCTCCAATATCATACGTGTAGCAAGTGTGTAAATCTTTTTCTCCAAGTGGACAGGGTTTCTGTACTGTAAGAGCAGTGAGACTTTGGAACTCTCTGCCACAGGATGTTGTGATGGTTGACAAATTGAACAAGTTCAAGAAGGGCCTGGGTTCCTTTCTTGAAAGATATAATCTTATAAATTATATGTACTAGATTGCTGAAGATATCCAGGGATTTATTCTGGTTACGATATTTAGCGTCGGGACGGCATTTTTCTCCCTAATATGAGGGAATTGGCAACTGCCTGAGCGGTTTTTGCCTTCCTCGTTTTTTTTTTTTACACAGTGAGATTACAGCTTGGACTTGATAAACCTGTGTCTTTTTCAACCTTATGGCCGGGTTCCCGTTACAGTAGCAGAAAAGTGAATGAGATTTAGAAAATCTCACGCCTCCATGTGGAAAACACACTCAGTGAAAACGTTCATAAACTGATTGCGGTACGGATTTTGAATTCACAGCATGTCAATTTATGCTGCATTTTCTTTGCTTTTCTGTTGCTGGGTTTACTCATTGAATTAATTGGGGATGTAAAACAAGCAATAAATAGCCAAGTGTTGCGACTTTTTCGGTGTAAACGCTGCAATTTCACTGCAAAATACTTATATTTACAACCCGGGCGTTATCATAACGACGCTTTATTCTCTTCTTCTTGTGGGCCGGCCTCCTGGGATGATGTTTCCTCTCATGTGACTGCTGCAGCCAATCACAAGCTGCAGCTGTCACATGGGCTGCAGCATCATCCCAGGAGGCCAGACAGCACGTACATTGGAGTGATGCGTCGCCATGACTTTGGCCCAAGGTAAGTATAAACTGGATTTTTTAAGCGCTGCTTTACGCATTGTAAATTCCACCCGATAAAGACTGCATCACAATGTGGTGCGGTTTTTCGGATGGAATGTGCTACGGGTCACTATGTAACATTATTCAGCTATACTATGCACAATGTTCCCAAACTGTGACATCACTGTGTGTGGAATAACACTTTTCTATGACTTTATAGGGTTTATTATCCATGCACTGTGACACCACAATGTTTGTTATTACTGTTTTGTGACATCACATAATCATTGTACTGTGACATCACTGCTTGCATCATCCCCACACTATGACATTATTATCACTATTATTCTTGGATTGTTACTCCACTTTGGTCATTATCCATGTGCTGTGACAGCACTATCTTTATATCTCTACACAATGATATCACCGTTTTAATATCTCTGTGACATCACTGTATTTACTGGGACATCAATGTGTTTATTATCCCTTTACTGTGACATCACTGTATTTGTTATCCCTTTACTGTAACATCACGGTCTTTATTATCCATTTATTATTCCTTTACTGTGACACAACTATGTTTATTATCCCTGTGACGTGACTGTGGTTTTTTTTATCTCTTTACTGTGACTTCGCTGCATGTATTATCTCTTTACTGTGACATCACCATATTTATTATCCCTTTTCTGGGAGCTCACTGTTCACTGAGTTCACTGTGTTTAATATGCTTGAACTATGACTTTACTGTGTTTATGATCCCTTTTTATTATACCTGTGGTGAAATATCATTGTATGCATTATCCAGGCTTTGTGACATAACTGTAAAAAATAAGTATAAGCTTAAAAAAGCCCTATTATTAGGAGTTGAAACGTCACAACATGGGTAAATAAAGGAATCAAAGATTTTTTTTAACAATATGCCTCAATAATAATAATTTAAAAAAAAAGTAAAGTAAATCCAACCTCAATGTGCCTGTCACATATTTTTTGGGTAAATATTTGGTGTGTTATAGTAAATATGGCAAATCCTACATACACAGGTCCTTGTTTTGTGGCTTTTTTGCAAATCTGAAGAATTACCTCAATTCCATGTAGAGTTTTTCCACGTGGATTGGGATTTGAAAAACAAGGTTTCAAAAAACACATCGCAAATTCATAGCGATTCCCGGTAAAACAATTTGCGTAAAACACAATCAAAACACCCTGTGGAGTTAAGAATTGCAATGTATTATGCAAGCGATTGAATGTTGAAATCCTAAAAAAACTTAAAAACTATTTTAATATAATTTTTTTTTTAGCAAAAACCTAAGAAGTAAAAGAAAACCTTTTCCTATCTATTACGTAAAATAATATAAACAATAAAATAATAAACATAATTGGTGTCACTGCGTCAGTAACGACCTGAACTATTAAAATATCACGTTATTTATCCCACACTGTGAACAGCGTAAACAATTTAGATACAACGTTTTTATACTTTGCAAGTAGAAAAACATAAAAAAAATCTGATATACAGGGTGGACCATTTATATGGATACACCTAAATAAAATGGGAATGGTTGGTGATATTAACTTCCTGTTTGTGGCACATTAGTATATGGGAGGGGGGAAACTTTTCAAGCTGGTTGTTGACCATGGCGGCCATTTTGAAGTCGGCCATTTTGTATCCAACTTTCGTTTTTTCAATGGGAAGAGGGTCATGTGACACATCAAACTTATTGAGAATTTCACAAGAAAAACAATGGTGTGCTTGGTTTTAACGTTACTTTATTCTTTCATGAGTTATTTACAAGTTTCTGACCACTTATAAAATGTGTTCAAAGTGCTGCCCATTGTGTTGGATTGTCAATGCAACCCTCTTCTCCCACTCTTCACACACTGATAGCAACACCGCAGAAGAAATGCTAGCACAGGCTTCCAGTATCCGTAGTTTCAGTTGCTGCACATCTCGTATCTTCACAGCATAGACAATTGCCTTCAGATGACCCCAAAGATAAAAGTCTAAGGGGGTCAGATCGGGAGACCTAGGGGGCCATTCAACTGGCCCACGATGACCAATCCACTTTCCAGGAAACTGTTCATCTAGGAATGCTCGGACCTGACACCCATAATGTGGTGGTGCACCATCTTGCTGGAAAAACTCAGGGAACGTGCCAGCTTCAGTGCATAAAGAGGGAAACACATCATCATGTAGCAATTTCAGATATCCCATGGCCTTGAGGTTTCCATTGATGAAGAATGGCCCCACTATCTTTGTACCCCATATACCACACCATACCATCAATTTTTGTGTTCCAACAGTCTTGGAGGGATCTATCCAATGTGGGTTAGTGTCAGACCAATAGCGGTGGTTTTGTTTGTTAACTTCACCATTCACATAAAAGTTTGCCTCATCACTGAACAAAATGTTCTGTGTAAACTGAGGGTCCTCTTCCAATTTTTGTTTTGCCCTTTCTGCAAATTCAGTGCGCCGATCTGGGTCATCCTTGTTGAGATGCTGCAGCAGCTGGAGTTTGTAAGGGTGCCATTTGTGAGTAGCTAATATCCGCCGAAGGGATTTTCGACTGATGCCACTCTCCAGTGACATGCGGCGAGTGCTACGCTGTGGGCTCTTGCTGAATGAAGCTAGGACCGCCACTGATGTTTCTTCATTAGGGCATGACCACACATGGCGGAATTCCTCCGCAACTGTCCGCATCAATGCCGCACAGAATCTGCGTTGCAGATTCTGCAGCGGATCTGCACAAAATGTGCAGAAAATTGATGCGGACTGGCCGCTGCGGACTGCAGGAAAAGTGCTTCTCTTCTCCCTATTCAGTGCAGGATAGAGAGAAGGGACAGCACTTTCCCTAGTGAAAGTCAAAGAAATTCATACTTACCGCCCGTTGTCTTGGTGACGCGTCCCTCTTTCGGCATCCGGCCCGACCTCCCTGGATGACGCTCCAGTCCATGTGACCGCTGCAGCCTGTGCTTGGCCTGTGATTGGCTGCAGCCGTCACTTACACTGAAACGTCATCCTGGGAGGCCGGACTGGAGACAGACGCAGGGAGTTCTCGGTAAGTATGAACTTATATTTTTTTTTACAGATACATGTATATTGAGATCGGTAGTCACTGTCCCGGGTGCAGAAACAGTTACTGCCGATCGCTTAACTCTTTCAGCACCCTGGACAGTGACTATTTACAGACGTCTCCTAGCAACGCTCCCGTCATTACGGGAGCCCCATTGACTTCCTCAGTCTGGCTGTAGACCTAGAAATACATAGGTCCAGCCAGAATGAAGAAATGTCATGGTAGTAAAAACAATACGCTCCGCAGCACACATAAGATCTGCGGACTTCATTGCGGAATTTTGACTCTCCATTGAAGTCAATGGAGAAATTCCGCCATGAGTCCGCAACCAGTCCGCCACTGCTCCGCAACAGACAGAGCATGCTGCGGACACCAAATTCCGCTCCGCAGCCTATGCTCCGCAGCGGAATTGTACGCATCGTGTAAACGAACACTGCTAAATTAAAGTGAAAGTCAATGGAGAAACGGCTCCGCTGCGGATTAACGCTGCGGAGTGTCCGCAGCGGAATTTAAGTGAAATTCCGCTATGTGTGAACCCGCCCTTAGTGACAGTTTTCATGTGTCCACATTTGGGCAAATCCAACACTGAACCAGTTTCACGAAACTTGGCAAGCAGTTTGCAAACTGTAGCATGGGAGATGGGTGGTCTCATAGGGTGTCTTGCATTGAAATCTGCTGCAATGACCCGGGTACTGCGTTCACCAGACATCAACACAATTTCTATCCGCTCCTCACGTGTTAACCTCTGCGACATGTCAATGGCTGTAAACAAATAGAAGCTTGTAAATAACTCATGAAAGAATAAAGTAACATTAAAACCAAGCACACCATTGTTTTTCTTGTGAAATTCTAGATAAGTTTGATGTGTCACATGACCCTCTTTCCATTGAAAAAACTAAAGTTGGATACAAAATGGCCGACTTCAAAATGGCCACCATGGTCAACACCCAGCTTGAAAAGTTTCCCCCCTCCCATATACTAATGTGCCACAAACAGGAAGTTAATATCACCAACCATTGCCATTTTATTTAGGTGTATCCATATAAATGGCCCACCCTGTAGATTTAGCATTACCGTAATCATGCTGACCTGCAGAATAAAGTTAACATGTCATTTTTTTGACACGGTGAGCATTGTAATTGCTGTTTTTTTTTTTATTCCACACGCAAAAATTTTTTTAAACGTTAAAGGTTTATTTTTTTTCACTGGTAGTTTCGTTGTAGTTTATGATCATCTATCTTTATTGTAATGGTAATCAGCTCACCATGCAATGACATGATAGTGAGCTTGTGGTGAGCCAATACTTATACACAAAAGCCTGAACAGACAGATCTACAGTGGGGAGGAACAAGGCAGTAACCGTAGCCAATAATCTTACAGTAGGTTTATTAAAGACCTTCTCAGACTCCCTATTACATAGTTACATATTTGATAAGGTTGAAAATAGATACAAATCCATAAAGTCTAACCTATAATCCTACAGTGTTAATCCAGAGGAAGGCAAAAAAAACATAAAGCAGATGACAATTTCTCCCCAACTATAAATATGGCAATCAGAATAAATCCCTGGGTCAGCGTCCCGTCTCTAGAATCTAGTACTCATAACTTGTAATATTTTTCAAGAAAGGCACCCATGCCCTCCTTGAACTTGCTCAATGAAGCAACCATCACAACATCCTGTGGCAGAGAGTTCCATAGTCTCACTGCTCTTACAGTAAAGAGTCCCACGTCTTGGATTATGGTGAAACCTTCTTTCCTCTAGATGTAGAGGGTACGGAAGTTACAGTTTCAAGCTTTCTTGGAAATTTGGACCTGATTTAGGGGATTTATTTTTTCGGAGAAGAGGGCTGTTAAGTGGTCCAAAATACGGTTAGAAAAGCATATTGGTGTAAGAAAAAAAACTGTTTTTCATCAACTGAAATACAAATTTTCCAGGATGATATCATGGCGATATCACAGTACGAAACGCCCCCCAAACCACTAGGTTTAAGTAAAACTTCTGATAATGACTAATAAAAAGTCAGTTGTAGCTTTAAAATGAATATCCACCATTGAAAAATTATGTGCTGATTAATTTCATAATGCATCTTTATATCGACATATATTTTTCTGATGCAAAGATCAGAATCCCTACATAGACATAGAGGTAAAAGCTAAAATATGTGGTCATGGTGTGGATGTATTATTCAATAACAGTATGGTGGTATTATTCAGTCACTATACGGTGGTGATATGCGGTCATGGTGTGGAGATATTATTCTGTAACTGTATGGTGGGTAGTATTATTCTGTAACTATGTGGTGGTAATATGTGGTCATGGTGTGGAGGTATTATTTAGTAACAGTATAACGGTATTATTCAGTCACTATGTGGTGGTAATATGTGGTCATGTTCTGGTCGGTATTATTCAATAACAGTATGGTCGTCTTATTTAGTCACTATGTGGTGGTAATATGTGGTCATGATCTGGTGGTATTATTTAGTAACAGTATGATGGCATTATTCAGTCACAATGTGGTGGTGATATGCGGTCATGGTGTGGAGATATTATTCTATAACAGTATGGTGGGTTGTATTATTCTGTAACTATATGGTGGTAATATGTGGTCATGGTGTGGAGGTATTATTTAGTAACAGTATAACGGTATTATTCAGTCACTATATGGTGGTAATATGTGGTCATGTTCTGGTCGGTATTATTCAGTAACAGCATGGTGGTATTATTTAGTCACTATGTGGTGGTAATATGTGGTCATGATCTGGTGGTATTATTTAGTAACAGTATGATGGCATTATTCAGTTACAATGTGGTGGTAATATGTGGTCATGGTGTGGAGGTATTATTCAGTAACAGCATGGTGGTATTATTTAGTCACTATGTGGTGGTAATATGTGGTCATGATCTGGTGGTATTATTTAGTAACAGTATGATGGCATTATTCAGTTACAATGTGGTGGTAATATGTGGTCATGGTGTGGAGGTATTATTCTGTAACAGTGTGGTGGTATTATTCAGTCACTATGTGGTAGTAATAAGTGGTCATGATGTGGAGGTATTCAGTAACAGTATGGTGATATTATTCAGTCACAATGTAGTGGTAATATATGGTCATGCTGTGGAGGTATTATTCAGTAACTGTATAATGACAATATTCAGTCACTATGTGGTGGTCATATGTGTTCATGGTGTGGAGGTATTTTTTGGTCTTTGGATAGTAGTAACATTAAGTAACTGTATGACTGTTTTATTTGCAGATATACTATCATACAAAAATTAATGGTCAAGATGGGGTAAATTATTTGGGGGCAGATCTTTTATGGATACAGGTTTCAGGCTCTACTGTGATGATTTTCATGATGAAGTCATATCCAAAGATAATGTGCTGTTGAATCAAAGTATCTAAGTCTATCGTGTGTTTTTAAAAAGTTGTCTTGTATCAATGCTGTTTTTTTGTTGGGGGGGGAGTCATATGCTCCGGGACTTGTGCCCCTAATCTTTTAAGACTCAAGCAACACCTCTGAGTTGATTAATGTTCTGAGTCACAACAGTATAATGAATGTCACATTTCTAAGGGTAAAAAGGGGAAGCTCTTGTGCTCATTTGTATGACAGATTTTTACAGCATGCAGCTATTGACTTCAATCTTGTTCTCTGCCTGTAAATATCACAAGCAGGTTGCATGCATTCATCTACATCGCCTAGTGATTCCCAATGTGCTTATATTGATTTTCTCTCTGCATTTGTTTTCATTATTAATAATAGATAGGATCATTTTTCCATCATCGTGCATGAAGGCAAATTTTGTGTAAAAATCAATTGAGTGAGCGCCGTGGATGGTTTGTTTGTTTTTTCTTGCTTTCATCTCTTGTATTCAGTCCCTGGAGATATAAAAAAAAAAAAATAGGATATTAGGGAACAAATTCAAAAAAGATACAAATGAATATGATAAATAAAAATATTAGTTGATGCAGAAAAGCTGGTGACAACAGTAGAAATGTATATAAGTTACTGAGGTTAAATTACATTTTAAGCAACCATTTACATTGTGAGTAATGCAGCAAAAATTCTGGTTTAAAAATTATAATGGACTAGTGTAACATCCTACTTGTCTGTGAAATCTTACCTGACTGTCATGCCCATGGTCGCGGGCCGTAAGGCTCACTCACCTCCTGACGCCGGCAGCCATGGAACTGTGAGCGCTGGTCCCCATCTCCTCCTCAGGAGATGCCAGCGCTCACTTCCGCTTCTCGCAGCCGGGTCCCATAGGGTGCGCGCGCACACGCTCGTGTCCGCTCTTAAAGGGCCAGCGCACGCACCCCGAAATTAAGTACAGAATTAGCCTATGAGCCCTGGACTATAAGAGGGGTCCAGCCCCTTCCTGCCTTACCTGAGCCTTGTTGTCGTTACCCTAGTCTGTCTAAGCAAATGGTCTCCTAAGTGTTTTCCAATTCCCAGTGTTTCCCGTTCCTGCTACCTGTAACCTGTATCCCGTGCCATCCTGGTCAAGTACCGTGTTGGGCTGAAGTCATGCTGCACTGTATACCATGCCTGTCCTGCTACACCACGCCTGGTGCCTACCTGCTGCCGAGTCCCAACCGAGCCTGTCTTGCTAATGTCTGAGCTACCACAGGTACACTATACGAACTATAGACTGTGACCTGTGTCCTGTTGGCCAGCTGCCATACCGTCAAGGCAGTACGGTCCAGTGGGTCCACGTACCCAACATGACAGTAGGCCCGGGCCATGGACCCCGCTGGTCAATCCAAGACCATGATGACGTCAAGAGATGCGGGCGGATATGCTAGACCTCCGGTCTCAACAGGACTAACTCCTCCAGACCTTAAACATTATTGCACATCAGCTGGAGGTGCAAGCTGCCGATCCTTTACCTCCTAGCAGTACTGATCCTCCAACTACACCTCCTGGCAGTGCTGATCCACGATTTTCTTTGCCACTTCATGACCGCTATGATGGAGATGCAAGGACCTGCCGTGGATTTTTGAACCAGTGCCAGATCCACTTTAGCCTGTATGCAAGGGCATTTTCGTCTGATGGCGCAAGGGTCACTTTCATCGTCTCTCTCCTCACTGGCAGGGTCCTTGCATGAGCGAACCCTATCTGTGAGAGACAAGGACCAGAGACCCGTGACTTCCAGGGGTTCTTACGGATATATCGCATTGTGTTTGAGGAGCCTGGACGAGTCTCGTCTGCAGCCGCCTCCTTGCTTAACCTACGCCAGGGAGACACCTCCATGGGTGAGTACGCCATCCAACTGTTGTGGAACAATGAGGACCTGGTGGCTACATTCTGGCAGGGACTGTCTCCTAAGATTAAGGACGATCTTGCCGCCTGGGATCTACCGTCTACGCTGAATGACCTCATCCTTCTGGCCGTCTGGATTGATATAAGGATCCGAGAACGGTTCCAAGAAGCTCATCGGGAGGGAGGACTCCCTAGTCCGGTTCCTACATTGCAGCAACCCCTGCTGTTCTCTGATGCTGATCCTCCTAAGGAGTATGTGAGGACGGACCAGTTTAAGCTGTCTACCCAGTAGAGATAACACAGACGCACCTCGGGACTATCTATATTGCGGCCTCGGAGTCCATCCTGTGCATCTGTGTCCCCAAAAGCCCCAGAGCCTAGGGTTGATGGGAGAGACAACCTTGGGTAAAGAGGGACTTTCTTCTAAATTATCCATTCCCGTGACGATAGTGTCCGGCGAGAAAACGCATCGGGCCTCTGCGTATCTGGATTCTGGATCCGCTGCTAATTTCATTCGTAGAGACCTGGTGGTTCTTCTCCAATTGCCCACTACCCCTCTGGAGAGGCCGTTGATGGTTGCATCTGTGAATGGACTACCGCTGCCAGACCCAATAATAGCGGTGACCAAACTGCTGAAGCTGCAAGTGGGAGCCCTCCAGTCCGAGCTCCTCTCGTTCTTTGTCCTGGCTAGAGCCATCAATCCTATGTTGCTGGGCCTGCCCTGGCTCCGACTATATGCTCTGGTCCTGGACTGGAATTCTGGAGAGGTTCTCCAGTGGGGCTCCAAGTGTCTCAACCGTTGCCTGGTACAGATTCGTTCGGCTCAGCCTCTGCCTCGGTCCTTGGCAGGATTGCCCGGTCATTATTCTTCATTTTCGGATGTCTTCAGCAAGAAAGAGGCGGAGACGCTGCACCCACACCGGGCATATGACTGTCCTATCGACCTAGTTCCTGGTGCATCCCTTCCTCGTGGTAGGGTATATCCTCTAACCTTGCCAGAGACTCTGTCCATGTCCGCCTATGTTAAGGAAAACTTGGAGAGGGGCATCATACGGAAGTCTTCCTCCCCGGCAGGAGTCGGGTTCTTCTTCATCAAGAAAAAGGATGGTTCTCTGTGTCCTTGAATCGACTACCGGGGTCTCAACCAGATCACGGTAAAAAATAGGTATCCGTTGCCATTGATCTCTGAACTGTTTGATCGCATACATGGTGCCAAGATTTTGTTCAAAGCTAGACCTGCGTGGGGCTTACAACCTAATCCGAATTTGCCGGGGTGATGAATGGAAGACTGCATTTAACAACCGTGACAGACACTATGAATATCTAGTAATGCCCTTCGGCCTGTGTAATGCTCCCGCGGTCTTCCAGGAGTTCGTTAATGACATTTTCTGTGACCTCCTCTATGTTTGTGTTGTGGTTTATCTTGATGATATCTTGATTTTTTTCTCCAGATCCAATGACTCATCGGAGACATGTCCGTCAAGTTTTGCTGCAGTCAAGGGAGAATCGCCTGTACGCCAAGTTGGAGAAGTGCGTGTTTGAGAAAGATTCTCTACCCTTCCTGGGATACATCATCTCGAATCAAGGCCTCAAGATAGATCCTGAAAAGGTAATGTCCGTCCTGGAATGGACACGCCTTCAAGGTTTGAAGGCCATACAGCGCTTCCTGGAATTCGCCAATTTCTACAGACAGTTCTTTCCGAACTTCTCCTCACTGACATCTCCTATCTCTACCCTCACCAAGAAGGGCATGAACGCCAAAGTGTGGACTCCAGAAGCAGAGGAGCATTTAGTAGCCTGAAGAGTGCCTTCACGTCAGCCTATATCCTCCATCATCCAGATATTTATCGACAGTTCTCGTTGTAGGTGGACCCCTACTCTGTCGGTGCTGGTGCACTCCTGTTCCAGAGAGGTTCCAAGGGCAAGTCAATGGTATGTGGCTATTATTCTAAGCTCTTCTCTTCCGCAGAACGCAACTACTCGATTGGGGATCGGGAGTTACTGGCCATCAAATTGGCTCTGGAGGAGTGGAAACATCTATTAGAGGGCGCAGTTCATCCCATCTTGATATTTACGGACCACAAGTACCTCACTTATCTCCAGAGGACCCAACGACTGAATCCCCATCAGGCCTGGTGGTCACTATTTTTTGCCCGGTTCCAGTTTGAGCTCCACGAACGTCCGGCCGACAAGAATGTGAGGGCCTGTAAAGGGAAGTGTTTTCTATGTCAGATATTAGTTGGTTGTGTATCTCTGCCCTCTGGGGGAGAAGACATTAGACACATCCAATGCATTCACACGAGCTGCCCTCCCCCCCTTTCTCACCAGGTAATGGTATTCCATGAGGTAGCCATAAGCCCATTCCCCCCCCCCCTTGCACGTGTATGAGCATGTGATGTCACACAGATGTGCACGGGAGGGTTTAAAAGGGCAATCGGTCCCAAACCTCGCTCTCTCTTTTCCTGCCTACCTGAAGACACACAAACTCACCAACTTGGACCACATGGACCGCTAAGTATCTTCTCCCCTATACACCCTAAGTAACCCTTTCTCTCCAGCTCCTCACCTGCACATTCCCATACCCTGTTAACCCTTGTAGCCCTGAGTTCCCTAGGTAACCCTTGCGGCCCTGAGTAACCCCTGCAGTAACCATAGTTATCCCTAAGTAACCCCTGCAGTGACTTGCTAGCCCTGCAGTACCTGCTATCCTCTGGCATACAGAAACCCATTGCCCTTGTTATCCCTTTTTCCTCCTGAGTTTCTAAATTACCCTTGCTGTCCCTGTTACCTGATTACCCCTTACTGTACAGGGATAGTTATTGCTAGTGGGACAGAAACAGTGAGTATGTGCTTGTGTATTGTGTTGTAACATAACTTCTATGTAAGTTTAGGTAAGTGGGTGGCGATATAATTAGGATTGTGATACCGTGTTTATACTGTACTACGTATAGTGTGAGTATACTCAGTATATATTAACGTGTTATATGTATTGGGGTATACTGATTCTATACCGTGATCAGTTACTGTGTTCTGTGTTTGGTGTATTTTATATGTAAGTGTGATTATTGTTAGTAATAAATATTACCTATTTACTACACAATTGTATTTACTCAGTCGTATACACTTACGTAGTAGCAAAGCAAGTAGATTCACGTTAGTATAAGGAAAAGGTAGGGGAACAAGGCATAACCCTAGTAACCCTGTTTATAAAGGAGGTAGTAATGGTGGGTGACACAAGTAGGTGAAATCCACCATTACACCAGCCCTTTTACACACGTGTGTGTGTGTGTGTGTGTGTGTGTGTGTGTGTGTGTGTGTGTGTGTGTGTGTGTGTGTGTGTGTGTGTGTGTGTGTGTGTGTGTGCGTATATATATATATATATATATATATATATATATACACTACCGTTCAAAAGTTTGGGGTCACCCAGACAATTTTGTGTTTTCCATGAAAACTCACACTTATATTTATCAAATGAGTTGCAAAATTACTAGAAAATATAGTCAAGACATTGACAAGGTTAGAAATAATGATTTTTATTTCAAATAATTTTCTCCTTCAAACTTTGCTTTCGTCAAAGAATGCTCCATTTGCAGCAATTACAGCATTGCAGACCTTTGGCATTCTAGCTGTTAATTTGCTGAGATAATCGGGAGAAATTTCACTCCATGCTTCCAGAAGCCCCTCCCACAAGTTGGATTGGCTTGATGGGCACTTCTTGCGTACCATACGGTCAAGCTGCTCCCATAAAAGCTCTATGGAGTTGAGATCTGGTGACTGCGCTGGCCACTCCATTACAGATAGAATACCAGCTGCCTGCTTCTTCCCTAAATAGTTCTTCATCCCGGAGTCGCCTCTTCACTGTAGATGTTGACACTGGCGTTTTGCGGGTACTATTTAATGAAGCTGCCAGTTGAGGACCTGTGAGGCGTCTATTTCTCAAACTAGAGACTCTAATGTACTTGTCTTGTTGCTCAATTGTGCAGCGGGGCCTCCCACTTCTCTTTCTACTCTGGCTAGAGCCTGTTTGTGCTGTCCTCTGAAGGGAGTAGTAGACACCGTTATAGGAAATCTTCTGTTTCTTGGCAATTTCTCGCATGGAATAGCCTTCATTTCTAAGAACAAGAATAGACTGTCGAGTTTCACATGAAAGCTCTCTTTTTCTAGCCATTTTGAGAGTTTAATCGAACCCACAAATGTAATGCTCCAGATTCTCAACTAGCTCAAAGGAAGGTCAGTTTTATAGCTCCTCTAAACAGCAAAACTGTTTACAGCGGTGCTAACATAATTGCACAAGGGTTTTCAAGTGTTTTCTAATCATCCATTAGCCTTCTAACACAGTTAGCAAACACAATGTACCATTAGAACACTGGAGTGATGGTTGCTGGAAATGGGCCTCTATACACCTATGTAGATATTGCATTCAAAACCAGACGTTTGCTGCTAGAATAGTCATTTAGCACATTAACAATGTATAGAGTGTATTTCTGATTAATTTAATTTTATCTTCATTGAAAAAAACTGTGCTTTTCTTGCAAAAATAAGGAAATTTCTAAGTGACCCTAAACTTTTGAATGGTAGTGTATATATAAGAGCCCTTTTTCATTGGCGAGCCAAGGCCCAAACTCTTGTCAATTTATTTCTGTATTTTTGTACAATAAAATTGTGTTAAAACGTGAACTGAAGATAGGCGGAGAGGTGTGGACTGATAACATACGTACACGGTGAAGTGTTGTGTTATACTGTGCGCCCAGACCTTGAAGTTTGGACGAGTAACACAATTTTATTTAAGGCTTGATACAGGTTACAACTGATATCAGCGAACCTATTGTTTTTTTTGTTTTTTTTTCTAAGGTATTAATGTTTTTATTTTGCTTTGCGGCGTGCTGCTCTACGGCGACAAATCGTCGGGCGATTGAGCAACACATTAGAGTCTTCAGCAGTATCGACGTCGGTGTCCTTCGTGTGAAAATCCAACTGGTCGGGAAAAAGCGTTTCGGCGTAAATGGACCTTTTTCATGCAGCAAGGAACAAGGAGGACAAAACTGACCAGGATGACTTCTGATAGAGTGAGTATGGACTTCTCCACACTCAAACACCTTTCTAAACATAGTTCATTCAACCCAGTATCACCCACTTCATACAAGTCAGCAGGAATGCTGTGGTCCACTCTGCTGGACGAGGCTTTTGCGCATGATAAGATGTGTATTAGCAAGAGGAGTGTTTTTAACAAAACCTCCAAAAGGCTACACATGCTCGCTAAACTGATCTGTGTTTATGAGGAGACGTGGAAGCCTGAAAACACAGAAATGAAGAGTGATTCCCCAAATTTTCACTGCCAGTGTTGTGTCAACAATGTGAAGCAGGTTTGTGCTTTGCAGACACAACTGGCAGAGAATGACCAATGTAAAATTGATAGAGATTAGCAAACTTGCATGCTGGAATCGCAGGTCATAGATTTGAGAAATCATGGTGACGATATTGATGCACAGCTGACTGGGTCTTATGCTGTGATCAATGCATTTAAGGATAAGGCGGCATCTTCGGATGCCATCATTGCCAAGTTGAATGATGAGCTTGCTGCTAGGTCACAATTGGTTGCCAGTATGCAAAACATCATAAAAGATTTCTCAAAAATGTTACCTGCCTTGTCTTTTTCAAGGCCTGATTCTGCTGTAAGTTTGCCCTCTACAGGGCAAAAAGGGGGGAGTAGAAAGAGTGATGGATCAGATGTCCCAAATCATGATCCCATCCAGAAACCTGAAGGTAACATTGTTACGAAAGTGTTACGCAAACGTAAGCGTACGATAATCAGAAGTGCGTCCCTAGCCATGCAGAACTTTAAGAGATCATGCACTGGTGACTGCCCTATGTCCAGCAGAGCATGTACTATTAAATGCTTTGAATGTGCTGGCTCAGGCCATATTGCGAAGTACTGCAAGTCTTTGGGTACTAAGCAATGTGGTCCTGTTAAATGTTTTAAATGCGGTCAGATGGGACATATTGATAGAAACTGCCATGGTATGAGCAACCATGGAAAGCCTAGAAATGAAACAAAAGAAAATGGCCACATTACATCAAATTGTGGATTTAAGAAAGGACAAAAAGGCTACATGAGAATCTCCACCACACATATGCTAAACCATGTGTTCAAAGATCTGAATAACGAACCGCAACTGGTTTGGAATTCAGCTGTGAATTTTAAGTAGGCCATAATTTACATGTTCACAGTTAGGTGTTATCTCTTTGATGTCTGTACTGTGTGTTTATGGTCTGTTGTTTGTTCCCAGTTCTTTGTTGTCATTTGTGTTTTCTTTTGTGGTTCCTTCACAGATTCAATTGTGGTGTATTCAGTAGTTATGTAGTTATACTATATGGGTGTTGTCTGTATTTATAATACATAATAAGAAAGCCACTCCAGGAAAACAGCTGAAGATCCAGCCAATGAATAGTGATGTATTTGCTTGTTCTGTCAACTTATATTAGGTATAGAGGTGCGGACAGGTAACATAAGTTCACTTATAGTGTTATGATATCCTGTGCACCTAGACCTTGAAATTCAAGATGATAATGCATTTACATCTATAATCGCAAAATGTTTTAATTGCTCTTTATTTGGGATAATAATGTTGGAATTGTTATTTAACACAATTTCATCTGAGGCCTTCTGCGAGTGCAATTAAAAACAGCCCATAAAAGTATGGCTGATTCTATTGTGTTTAACTGGAGTGGTCCTTTAGGAAAGGTTCACAGGGGGAGGTTACCCTGGCATTACACCCATATCTTGATTTTAAGACAATGGGTTTGGTAAGATGGGGATATAGTTCCACAAACATGAGAATTGTGAAGATCCACAAAATTGTACTGCTCCCGTCAGATATCCTAACCTATAAGGGCAGCCATCCATATCTGTCTGTACAGATGGAAGTTGGAAGAAGGAGGATGCGATGCTCTGCCAAGGTAGTTAGGACCAGGTGCTTAGACACCAGTGTTGAGATACCGAGGGGACCTGTGAGATGAAGGTCAACCCAATACCCTCTTCAAGCTTAAGATACATGGGTCAAGGGTATTGGATTTGGTACCGAGTGCAATATGTTTACCACACCATCTGTGTGACTAATTGCACCAGAAGAGGAATATTCCTCCAAGGAGCATTGTACCTTTTTGTATTATCACAGGTATCGATGTAGCAGAACAGAAGAACCCCAGTCACCCCTGAGTACAGGCTCGATATCCGCCCAGATGCTCCTGTAAGACTCCAGATGATCTTGAATTCAGTGAGGAAGAGGATATCGTGGAGGAGCTTAAAGAGTCTGAGAATCGAGCCTCCTTTCCATTCCCTGAAAAGAGACTCAGAGGTCTCCTGATGGGAGAGCCTGTTTGGGTACAACCCCAAAGCAATTTTCTTCTTCAACCTGCTCATCCACCCTGTGATAGTACTGATGGGTGAAAGGACTTGCTGACCAAGTAAACTAGGTCAGGCGTAAAAGCATGAACTTGGACTAAGGACATAACACCAATACTGTCCTGACGTAATCGTCAAGTTTATGTCTATATATATATTTGTTTAATGTAATATGAATCAATGTGTCGTACAAAAACTTTCAAGGTGTACATATAGACATTCTAGGTGTAGATATGTGTCCGCAACATAGGCATAGTCAGTGAGGATGTGCCCGTCCCACAGCGAGTGAGTATATACGCGGAGGCGGGCATATATTTACAGCCTGTAGTCACCCATTTGCATGTGTACCTTTCACGTGTTTATGGAGGAGTGGTGAGAGATGCTATTTGAGCATGAATCTCTATATGTACATATACTTATGGTTTGGGGGGAATATTTTTGTATGTTTGATTATTTTACATTTTGTGTGTATGATTGGGTAGTGCGTAGGAACCCTTAGGGGCAGGTAAGATACACACACACACACACACACACACACACACACACACACACACACACACACACTTGTAGGTAATTGCCACCTCAACCTTAGAACTGGTATGTTTCATAAGATGATGGATTGAATGTTAGATAGAGGGAAATTGAGGAATGTTCTGCCCTACAATTATATATCTAGGTACCCAGACATCACCTCATCCTCAGGGATGTTAACCTGCCATGATAGAGACATGGACATCGGCCCACAAAGATTATTTTGTCTTCAATCAAGATACTGAAGAGATTTGGAAAGATAACGGATTGCGTACAAAGGTTGTCGAAAGGCGGGCTAAGCCATTCCAAGGCTGACCGTGTGAGGGCACAAGTAGCCTTACACGGGTCGGCATGTTAAAATAGGATCGGTCGCTAAAAAGACCTGCTGACACCGCTAAAGAGGAAAAGATTCATAACAAAGATCAAGACCCAAGAAAGAAGAAGATCAAGGACTTTGAGTTTGGTTATAGACTTTGAGTTTCTATGGACTTTCAGCTTGGTTCTATGGACTTTGAGTTTGGTTATAGACTTTGCTATGGACTTTTTGAGGTTCTGTCTATGGACATTGAGGTTAGTTCAATGGGCTTTGCGTTTATATGGACTTTTGAGTTTGAGGACAGGCAGGAAGGTGTCCTTGAGGCGATAAGTGATGTCCGGAGTTCCTATATCCAAAATTACACTTCATTCCATCTACAACCGTTACCAGTAACAAGGTTGAGGGGGTAATACAGAACAAACACTTCCAAAAATTTCATTGTCGTGTTCCCAAAAACAGGGGATTGTAAAGGGAAGTGTTTTCTATGTCAGATATTAGTTGGGTGTGTATCTCTGCCCTCTGGGGAAGAAGACATTAGACACATCCAATGCATTCACACGAGCTGCCCTTCCGCCCCTTTCTCACCAGGTAATGGTATACCATGAGGTAGCCATAAGCCCATGCCCTCCCCCCCTTGCATGTGCATGAGCATGTGATGTCACACAGATGTGCACGGGAGGGTTTAAAAGGACAAACTACCTGAAGACACACCAACTCACCAACTTGGACCACATGGACCGCTAAGTATATTCTCCCCTATACACCCTAAATAACACTTTCTCTCCAGCTCCTCACCTGCACATTCCCTTACCCTGTTAACCCTTGTAGCCCTGAGTTTCCTAAGTAACCCTTGCAGTCCTGAGTTCCCCTACTACCCCTTGCGGCCCTGAGTAACCCCTGCTGTAAACATAGTTATCCCTAAGTAACCCCTGCATTAACGTGCTATCCCTGCAGTACCTGCTATCCTCTGGCATACAGCAACCCATTCCCCTTGTTATCCCTTTTTCCTCCTGAGTTTCTAAATTACCCTTGCTGTCCCTGTTACTTGATTAACCCTTACTGTACAGGGATAGTTATTGCTAGGTGGGAGTGGAACAGAAACAGTGAGCATGTGCATGTGTATTGTGTTGTAACGTAACTTCTATGTATGTTTATGTAAGTGGGTGGCGGTATAATTAGGATTGTGATACCGTGTTTATACTGTACTACGTATAGTGTGAGTATACACAGTATATATTAATGTGTTATATGTATTGGGGTATACTGATACTGTACCGTGATCAGTTACTGTGTTCTGTGTTTGGTGTATTTTATATGTAAGTGTGATTATTGTTAGTAATAAATATTACCCTTTATTTACTACACAATTGTATTTACTGAGTCGTATACACTTACGTAGCAGCAAAGCAAGTAGATTAACGTTAGTATAAGGAAAAGGTAGGGGAACTAGGCATAACCCTAGTGACCCTGTTTATAAAGGAGGTAGTAATGGTGGGTGACACAAGTAGGTGAAATCCACCATTACACCAGCCCTTTTACACGTGCGTGCGCGTGTGTGTGTGTGTGTGTGTGTGTGTGTGTGTGTGTGTGTGTGTGTGTGTATGAGCCATTTTTCAGGGCCGATGCCTTGTCCAGGTAATTAGAGACAGGGGACACTATGGAGTCTCCACAGAGTATATTTAACCCATCCTACATCATCCCTGTCAACCCTCTGCAAGTTAGAGACATTCCCCCGGGGAGGACTATTGTGCGTCTGGGTGACAGAAGAAGAATCCTCCGCTGGGGACACAGTTCCAAATTGGCAGGTCACGCGGGTGTCCGTAAGACCCGAGACTTGATTTCTCGTCAGTTCTGGTGTCCCATGCTGCCCAAAGACATCACGGACTTTGTCTCCTCCTGCACGGTGTGCGCAACAAATAAAGTTGCCCACTCCAAACCTGCATGCCTGCTCCAGCCGCTGCCCGTGCCTGATGCCCCCTGGCAACATAATGCTGTGGACTTTGTCACGGACCGGCCTGCTTCTGCTGGTTGCAGTATGGTCTGGGTGGTGGTGGATCGATTCTCCAAGATGGCTCATTTCGTTCCACTAACCGGACTACCATTTGCTTCCCGACTGGCCAATCTCTTCGTCCAACACATCTGCCGTCTGCACGTTCACCTCAAAGTTTTGAAGAGCCCTCTGCGTACTTCTCGGTGTGAAGTTGGACTTTTCCTCTGCCTACCATCCCCAGTCCAATGGTCAAGTCGAGAGAATAAACCAGATTATGGAGAACTATCTACGACACTTTATCTCCAGGCAGCATGATGAGTGGGTGCAGCTGCTTCCTTGGGCTGAGTTCTCCTACAACAACCACACTAGTGAGTCCACAGCTAAGAGTCCATTCTTCATTGTCTATGGCCAACACCCTCGAATACCTCTTCCTGTTTCCACTACGTCCCAGGTGCCTGCAGCTGACTCTGCATGGGGACGTAGTGGACTTTCCACAGATCTGGCAGCAGACTCGATCTTCTATACTGCTGGTGGTCGACAGCATGAAGAGAAAGGCAGACACAAGAAGACTAGAGCTTCCCCAGTTCCTTCCAGGCACAAAGGTCTGGCTGTCCTCTAGGAATACCCGGCTGAGGGTGCCATCGTACAAGTTTGCTTCCAGGTTTCTTGGACCCTTCGAGATTTTGCAACAAATCAACCCTGTTTCCTACAAGCTTCGGCTGCCCCCTACCCTCAAGATCCCCAACTCCTTCCATGTCTCCCTGCTGAAGCCGGTGATCTTGATCCACTACTCCAAGACTTCCACTCCTGCAGTGGCTCCCAGGCGGTTCATCAGAGACTTTTGAGGTTAAGGAGATCCTAGACACCAAGAGAGTGGGTGGAAGAACCTTGTACTTGGTAGATTGGAAGCGATTTTTGTCCTGAAGAGTGGTCCAGGGAGCCAGAAGAGAACCTCAATGCCCCTACCCTCCTGGAGAAGTTTCTCTCTCGTTCTGTCACCAAGAGGAGGGGGCGTATGAGGGGATACTGTCATGCCCATGGCCGCAGGTTGTCAGGCTCACTCACCTCCTGACGCCCGTAGCCATGGAAATGTGAGCGCTGGTCCCCATCCCTTCCTCAGGAGACGCCAGCGCTCACTTCCGCTTCTCCCGGCCGGGTCTCGTAGGGTGCGCGCGCACACTCGTGCCCGCTCTTAAAGGGCCAGCGCGAGCACTTGAAATTAAGTACAGAATTAACCCATGAGCCTTGGACTATAAGAGGGGTCCAGCCCCATCCTGCCTTGCCTCAGACTTGTTGTCGTTACCCTAGTCTGTCTAAGCAAATGGTCTCCTAAGTGTTTTCCAGTTCCCAGTGTTTACCGCTCCTGCTACCTGTAACCTGTATCCCGTGCCATCCTGGTCAAGTACCGTGTTGGGCTGAAGTCATGCTGCGCTGTATACCACGCCTGTCCTGCTACACCACACCTGGCGCCTGCCTGCTGCCTAGTCCCAGTCGAGTCTATCTTGCTACTGTTTGAGCTACCACAGGTAGACTATACCAACTATAGACTGTGACCTGTGTCCTGTTGGCCAGCTGCCATACCGTCAAGGCGGTATGGTCCAGTGGGTCCACGTACCCAATGTGACACTGACATTTAGTTCTAAAGTAAATATGTTGCTTTGTGAATGACCACATTGCTTTGTGAACTTAAAAATTACTTAGTACTGATGGACTTTTAAGAACATATTAAATGGGTATTACCCTTATAACAAAAAGGTTATTCGTTGTGTGATGAATGGTCAATTTGCTTATATCTCTGTATTAAATTACATTGTGAATTACCAAGCAGGCCAAATTCTATTTCACCTGTAATGATCCTCTTTTCTCCCCCCTTAGTTCTGCTTGGGTCTGCAAGAAATATGTTATCTCTATGTATTCTTCTTACGGCTTTGGTTGCAAGGTTTTCTCTTTATCGCTACATTTCCTATGTATGGGAATGATACTCCCTAAAACTACCCCACCTTAGAAGAACAAATCTATTACATTCTTGCCAACAGAAAGGAGCCAGCTGAAAACCTGATGTCATCATCTAATAAAGAATTATAATATTATATTTAAAATGTAATGTATGCCTGTAATTGGCTGAATATGAAATATTCTCATTGTATGCTATTGGCTGAATCAGAATTATTGTCACATTGCCTCTGATTGGTTAACCTCAAGCCTACACCCCTTTTGAATGATAATATTGTAATTCAGTTTGGCAATAAACCTCAGAGGAGTATTTTTAAACATACAAGTAATGTCTGCCTGCTTTTTATTATTCCTCTTTGATATATATCGATCTAATCTATGATTAGCATGTAGATAAAATACCCGGAGTGAGTGTCTGTTGGAGCACTCATTTAAATTTCAGTCTAATATATATTTTGAGCGATGACCTCCTCAACAGTTGTATAGTGAAAAGTTATACATTTTTCCAATATACTTTCTGTATAGTGATCCTAAAATACAACATCCTGCCCGAATGTCTAATTTCTTGTCTTTGCCTAGAACATCTAGCAGAGGAATATACAACCCTGTTTATAGTATTCTGTAAACTGGAAAATAGCATGTGATCTGCTGATAGATGACAGGGAAGCCACAGGAATTGGAAATACCTACAGAAGGAGTGGTATATTTTTGGTTCCTTCCATAGCTATGAAGTCTGAGGGATATTCAGTGACTAGGAATTTGTCCTGTATCCATCTATTGACTGGAGCTTTCCAGAAATGTTGTTATGGACTCATTTTGAGTGTTTTGTTTTTTATTTCCATGTAACTTATTAACAGTAAGGCTTTGCTTATACAGTTGTACTTATACTACAATTGTCTGGATTACAAACAAGTGATCCCCATTTGATCTTTTATGTGTCTTCTTAGGGTCCACTGGTCAATTTCTTGTGTAATTTTTTTGTATTTACCGACAAAAAGTCTCGGTGTAGACCTAGCCTAAAACTAATTGGCTGTTCTAGTGATTATTAACCCCTTAAAGCATAATGATGTACATGTTAATCACTGCAAGGGATGCCTCAAAGCGGATGTCTCATCAGAGACAACTGCCTTCAGTTGGAGCCTCCACAGTGATCAGCTGATCGCCGTGGGTCCGGCTCCTGGCAGCAGATTCTGCCAGTGAACGTCACAGCCAGCCAAATGTAGTATTGCATGGCGGCCATTCAAATGAACAGCCGTCCATTCAATACATCGCCTCCTATGTATTTCTTCAGTGTATCTTTCTCTGTAAACTGGTTGTGGAGCTCACCTATTGCCTTAATGTGAGTACAGGTATGTTCACACATTGCTGACATTTGCTGCAGAAATTTCTTCAACTGAAAAAATACATTCCATACATGTAAATGGGGTTATTTCTGCAGCATGTGGATATATTTTTGCAAGCCCCATTCAGAAGAATGTAGCAGTCACAGAATTTGCGTGAACTTAAAGGGGTTGTCGAGATTTTAAAAAAAAATTTGCTTAGAGCAGAAAGTGGATAGAAAAAAACAATACTCACCTGTTAAATCCACTGCCGCTACAGCACCAGTCTACAGTGAGGATGTGCCATTCATGCATGTGACCACTGCAGCCAATCACTGGCCTCAGCAGTCTCATGTAGTGCAGGCTAGCATCACTTCTGATGCTAGTGATTGGCTGTGGCAGTCATGTGCATGAACGGCATGTCATCATTGCAGGGACTTCAACAGAGACTGGAGGAAACCACTGGAGCGGTCTGCGCTGGAGTGGTGGGGAATGAAATAGTTGAGTATTCCTTTAGCCTTTAAATAAATAAGTGGACTCTGAGGCATCAGTTCATTATCTTTATACATCCAGGCATAACATCTGAAGGGGTTTATGTGCAGTTGTCTGACCTGAGCACACCTACATCAGCCTTTACACTTCAGGTTTGCCTGTGGTAAACTTCCCATTTCCCTTACCCACTCCCAACACGTTTTATACTGTTTCCTTAGTACAGTTTGTTGAAAAAGTAATGCCTATCAAGATTCTGTCTGGTATCTGTTATCTATTATCCACTTCCCATTTGCAAGTTGTTTACTGCAGTCTTTAGTCTGCACATGGGATGCAGGATGCAGAACTCTTTACAGCCTTCGGATTGGCTGGTAATAAATCAATGCAGAATGTCAATGTTCTGCTGCTTTCATTTTGAATTTAAATGGACAGTGAGCGCTTTCCATTTTTTTTTTTTGTGTGTGCTACCTCTAGGCAGGGGTGAACCTAGCCCCTCTGCTGCCTGAGGCGAACTATAAAAAGGCGCCCCCCCCCCCAAAATCTATCGGAGTTTTCTGATTACTAGCTTTACACAAACACGCAATATATAAATTTTTTAACCCCTTCCGTCTTTAGCCACTTTTGACCTTCCTGACCGAGCCTCATTTTTCAAATCTGACATGTGTCACTTTATGTGGTAATAACTCCAGAATGCTTTCACCTATCCAAGCGATTCTGAGATTGTTTTCTCGTGACACATTGCACTTTAAGTTACTGGCAAAATTTGCTCGATATGTTCAGTATGTAATTGTGAAAAACACCAAAAATTAGCGAAAAATTGCAAAAATTAGCATTTTTCTAAATTTAAATGTATCTGCTTGTAAGACAGGCAGTTATACCACACAAAATAGTCACTAATTAACATCCCCCACATGTCTACATTAGATTGACATCGTTTTTTGAACACTCTTTTATTTTTCTATGACGTTACAAGGCTTAGAACTTTAGCAGCAATTTCTCACATTTTCAAGAAAATTTCAAAAGGCTATTTTTACAGGGGCCAGTTCAGTTGTGAAGTGGTTTTGAGGGCCTTATATATTAGAAACCCCCAAAAAGTCACCCCATTTTAAAAACTTCACCCCTTAGGCCCCATGCACACGACCGTGTTCGGTCCGTGATATACGGTCCGCATGTCGGCTGCATGTCCCGGACCGAACACAGTGCAGGGAGTCGGGCTCCTAGCATCACACTTATCTATGACGATAGGGGTCACTGCCTGTCCGCGGAACTACTGTCCCGTACTGTAATCATGTTTTAGTGTGTGACAGTAGTTACGTGGATAGGCAGTGACACCTAGCGTCATAGATAAGTATGATGCTAGGAGCCCGGCTCCCTGTACTTTGTACGGTCCGGGACAAGCGGCCGACATGCGGACCGTATATCACGGACCAAACACGGTCGTGTGCATGAGGCCTTAAAGTATTCAAAACAGCATTTAGAAAATGTCTTAACCCTTTACACATTTCACAGGAATTAAAGCACAGTAGAGGTGAAATTTACAAATTTCATATTTTTTTGCAGAAATAAATTTTTTATAAATGTTTTTTTATAACACAGAAGGTTTTACCAGAGAAATGCAACTCAATATTTGTTGCCCAGTTTCTGCAGTTTTAGGAAATATCCCACATGTGGCCGTGGCGTGCTACTGGAATGAAGCACCGGCCTCAGAAGCAAAGGAGCACCTAGAGGATTTTGGGGCCTTATTTTTGTTAGAATATATTTTAGGCACCATGTCAGGTTTGAAGGGCTCTTGCAGTGACAAAACAGTAAAAATCCCTCAAAAGTTACCCCATCTGGGAAACTAGACACCTCAAGGAAATTATCTAGGGGTGTAGTGAGCATTTTGACCGCACAGGTTTTTTACAGAAATTATTGGAAGTAGGCCGTGAAAATTAAAATCGACATTTCTTCAAAGAAAATGTAGGTTTAGCGATTTTTTTTCTCATTTCCACAAGGACTAAAGGAGAAAAAGCACACCCCACATGTGGTCATAAACGGATGTTTGGACACACGGCAGGGCTTAGAAGTGAAAGAGTGCCATTTGGCTTTTGGAGTTCACATTTAGCAGGAATGGTTTGCGGAGGCCTTGTCACATTTACGAAGCCCCTGAGGGGACAAAACAGTGGAAACCCCCCCCACAAGTGACCCCATTTTGGAGACTACACCCATTGAGGAAATTATCTAGGGGTATAGTGAGCTATTTGACCCCACAGTTTTTTTGCAGAAATTATTGGAAGTAGACCCTGAAAATAATAATCTAAATTTTTTCAAAGAAAATGTAGGTTTAGCTAATTTTTCTCATTTCCAGAAGGACTGAAGGAGAAAAAGCATCACAAAATTTGTAAAGCAATTTCTCCCGAGTAAAACAGTACCCCACATGTGGTAATAAACGGCTGTTTGGACACACGGCTGGGCTTAGAAGGGAAAGAGCACTATTTGGCTTTTTGAGATCACATTTAGCAGGAATGGTTTGCGGAGGCCAGGTCACATTTGCAAAGCCCCTGAGGGGACAAAACAATGAAAACGCCCAAAAAGGGACTCAATTTAGGAAACTACACCCCTTGAGGAATTCATCTAGGGGTGTAGTGAGCGTTTTGACCCCACAGATGTTTCATAGAACTTATTAGAATTGGGCAGTGAAAATAAAAACAATCCTTTTTCTTCAATAAGACGTAGCTTTAGCGCAAATTTTTTCATTTTCTCAACAAATAAAGGAAAAAAAGAAACCAACATTTGTAAAGCAATTTCTCCCGAGTACGGCAATACCCCATATGTGGTCACAAACTGCTGTTTGGGCAAACGGCAGGGCTCAGAAGGGAAGGACCGCCATTTGGAGTGCAGATGTTGCTGGATTGGTTTCTGGCCGCCTGTGGGCCCAAAACAGTGGAAACACCCCAGAAGTGACCCCATTTTGGAAACTACACCCCTCAATGCATTTACCAAGGGGTGTAGTAAGCATTTTAACACTGCAGGTGTTTTGTAGAAATTAGTGTGCACTCGATGTTGCAGAGTGAAAATGGGATTTTTTTCCATAGATATGCCAATATGTGGTGCCCGGCTTGTGCCACCATAACAAGACAGCTCTCTAATTATTATGCGGTGTTTCCCGGTTTTAGAAACACCCTACATGTGGCCCTAATCTTTTGCCTGGACATATGACAGGGCTCAGGAGTGAAGAGTACCATGCGGAGTGGAGGCCTAATTTGGCGATTTACAAAGTATTGGTTCACAACTGCAGAGGCTCAGATGTGAAATAATAAAAAGAAACCCCTGAGAAGTGACCCCATTATGGAAACTGCACCCCTCAAGGCATTTATTAAGGGGTGTAGTTAGCATTTTCACCCCACAGGTCTTTTCCATAAATGAATGCACTGCGGATGGTGCAAATTAAAAATTTATATTTTTCCCTAGATATGCCATTCAGTGGCAAATATGTCATGCCAAGCTTATGACGCTGGAGACACACACCCCAAAAATTGTTAAAAGGGTTCTCCCGGGTATGACGATGCCATATATGTTGAAGGAAACTGCTGTTTGGGCACGCTGTAGGGTTCAGAGCCGAGGGAGCACCATTTGGCTTTTGTAGAGCGGATTTTGCTTGGTACTATATTTGTTTGAGTATTGCTGGTATTTACATTTATAATGTGGGGGTACATGTAAGCGGGGCGGAGTATATAAGGGGCATAGTCAGGTGGTATAATAAAGGGGTAAAAAAAAATAATAAAATAATCCATAGATGTGTGTTACGCTGTGAAGAATCCTTTCTGCACAGGCCGGTGTCGCACTGATAAATGGTGTCATTTCTTATCCCCCTTTTGGTCCACACTCCGCACCTTTGTAGTTTGGGGAATTTTGCTGGGAAGTGTTGTCCTGGTATAATACGGGCACCGTCGCTTCCAGCGGACATGTTTGGGCTCTCCCCTTCCTGGTTTCCTAATTTTAGGTCCTTGATAAATCGCCTCTTGAAACCGAAGACATGTTCCCCTCGGGCACAACTGCATATTTTTTTATTTCCTGAGTTATTGGAGCCATAACTAATTTTATTTTTCATAAACGTAGCGGTATGAGGGCTGGTTTGTTGCGGGACGAGCTGTAGTTATTATTGGTACCATTTTGGGGTACATGCAACTTTTTGATCACCTTTTAACCTATTTTTTGGGATGCCAGGTAAACAAAAAACCGCAATTCTGGCACAGCTTTTTTCGTTTTTTTTATACAGCGTTCACCATGCATTATAAATTACATGTTAACTTTATTCTGTGGGTCCGTACGATTCCGGCGATACCTAATTTATAGACCATTTTTATGTTTTACAACTTTTTGCACAATAAAATTACTTTTGTAAAAAGAATGTATTTTTTCTGTCGCCAAGTTGTGAGAACCATAACGTTTTAATTTTTTTGTCGACGCAGCTGTATGAGGGCTTGTTTTTTGCGGGACGAGCTATAGTTTTTATAGGTACCATTTTTGGATACGTGCGACATTTTGATCACTTTTTATTCTAATATTTGTAGGGCAAAGTGACCAAAAAACAGAAACTCTGGTAACGTTTTTTACGGTTTTTTTTACGCTGTTTACCGCGTGCAATAAATAATATAATATTTTGATACCTCAGGTCGTTACGGTCGTGGCGATACCAAATACATATGGTTTATTATTATTTTTCAATAATAAAGGACTTGATAAGTGTAAAAGGGGGATTGTGTTTTATTTGATTACTTGAAACTTTTATTGTTTTCAAACTTTTATTTTTTGCACTTTTTTTTACACTTTTTTATACTTTTTTTACACTTTCTCTCAAGTCCCACTAGGGGACTTGAAGGTCCAACGGTCAGATTTTTTTTTTTCTAATAAATTGCACTACCTATGTAGTGCAATGTATTAGATCTGTCAGTCATTCACTGACAGCAAGCCGATTAGGCTTCGCCTCCCGGCGGGGCCTAGATCGGCTTCCGTAATGGCAGAGCAGGAGACCATTGTGTCTCCTGTTGCCATAACAGCAGTCGCCAGTCCTGATTGCCTGACAGGGCTGGCGATCTGCTAGTAACCGCTACGATGCAGCAATCGCTTTCGATAGCTGCATCGAAGGGGTTAATGGCAGGGATCGGAGCTAGCTCCGGTTCCTGCCATTACAGGTGGATGTCAGCTGTACAGTACAGCTGACTTCCACCGCTGATGACGCCGGATCAGCTCCTGACCCGGCGCCATCTTGCCGGCAGCTACGGAAGCCAATCAGGCTCCGCCGCCGGGCGGATCTTGACCGGCTTCGGTGCTAGGCAGACCGGGGGGCCAGTATTAGGCCTCCGGTTGCCATTGCAGCCACCGGAACCCCGGCAATTTCATTGCTGGGGTACCGATGAGCTGCAAACACCTTAAGTGCAGTGATCGCGTTTGAGCGCTGCACTTAAGGGGTTAATGGCGGGGATCGAAGCTAATTTCGGTCCCCGCCGTTACAGTCGGATGTCAGCTGTAAGATACAGCTGAGATCTGACGATGATGGCACCGGCTCAGCTTCTGAGCCGGTGCCAAACATTTGGCGTAAGTATACGACATTTTGCGGGAAGCACTGGCTTTCCATTACGTATATTTACGGCAAATGTCGGGAAGGGGTTAAATAGGAAAACATTTGATGTTTATTTATTAGGCCCTGTTCACATGGAGTATTTTGACGAGTTTTTTGGCGCGGAAACCGCTCCGCAAAACTTGTCAAAAACCAGCCGAAAATGCCTCTCGAGAAAGAAGGGACATGCCCTATCTTCAAGCGTTTACGCCTCTGACCTCCCATTGACATCAATGGGAGGCAGAGAAAGAGTATTTTGCTGAGTTTTTTGCCCATAGCACTAAATGGGCGCAAGCGAAAAACACGGTGAAAATAGCGGCAAACGACGTGCAGGAAGGACAAAATCTGCCTCAAAATCTCAAACGGAATTTTGAGGCAGAATTTTCCTCCTGCAAAAAACTCTGTGTGAACATAGCCTTAAAGTGCTGTTTGAAGTATGGAAAATATTTAAAGAATTATTCTTACTGCCAATCAGTGCAGTGCAAATAGTACAGTCTGCACTGCACTGCCCCATATCTTTCCTCGGCAGCCAGTCTCATTTGCGGCATCACTCTCTGCAATTACATTCAGGCCAGTCCAGGACAGATCGCGCTTAGCGCTGTTTTGAAGCGGCACGTCCTGGGCTGGTTTCTTTGCTCTACCTGCTGTATTGTAGTGGTCTGCTTGTGCTGACTTGATGCCAGTGGTGGATTAATATGATCTTAGGCCCAGGGCTGTACACAAGTTATGGGCCCACATCCCACACATAAGTATCACCTACATGTCAAAGTACATCACATGCCACTCTGCAGACTGTCTCTTAGCCTGATCATCTGCTGCCACACTCACACTTCCCCACAGCCCCCACCACAGTAATGTACATAGATTGTAAGACCAACATTACCAATAATACCCCATACTGTTACTGAATAATACCCACACACCATAACCACATAGTGACTGAATAATACCCCCATACAGTTACTGAATAATACCGCCACACCATGACCACATAGTGACTGAATAATACCCCCATACAGTTACTGAATAATACCGCCAAACCATGTGATCACATAGTGACTGAATAATACCCCCACACTGTTACTGAATAATACCGCCACATCATAACCACATAGTGAATGAATAATACCCTCATGTACTGTATATATATATATATATATATATATATATATATATATATATATATATATATATATACACACTACCGTTCAAAAGTTTAGGGTCACTTAGAAATTTCCATATTTTTGAAAGAAAAGCACAGTTTTTTTCAATGAAGATAACATTAAAATAATCAGAAATACGCTCTATACATTGTTAATGTGCTAAATGACTGTTCTAGCTGCAAACGTCTGGTTTTTAATGCAATATCTACATAGGTGTATAGAGGCCCATTTCCAGCAACCATCACTCCAGTGTTCTAATGGTACATTGTGTTTGCTAACTGTGTTAGAAGGCTAATGGATGATTAGAAAACACTTGAAAACTCTTGTGCAATTATGTTAGCACCGCTGTAAACAGTTTTGCTGTTTAGAGGAGCTATAAAACTGACCTTCCTTTGAGCTAGTTGAGAATCTGGAGCATTACATTTGTGGGTTCGATTAAACTCTCAAAATGGCTAGAAAAAGAGAGCTTTCATGTGAAACTCGACAGTCTGTTCTTGTTCTTAGAAATGAAGGCTATTCCATGCGAGAAATTGCCAAGAAACTGAAGATTTCCTACAACGATGTGTACTACTCCCTTGAGAGGACAGCACAAACAGGCTCTAACCAGAGTAGAAAGAGAAGTGGGAGGCCCAGCTGCACAACTGAGAAACAAGACAAGTACTTTAGAGTCTCTAGTTTGATAAATAGACGCCTCACAGGTCCTCAACTGGCAGCTTCATTAAATAGTACCCGCAAAACACCAGTGTCAACGTCTACAGTGAAGAGGCGACTCCGGGATGCTGGCCTTCAGGGCAGAGTGGCAAAGAAAAAGCCATAACTGAGACTGGCTAATGAAAGGAAAAGATTAATATGGGCAAAAACACACAGACATTGGACAGAGGAAGATTGGAAAAAAGTGTTATGGACAGACAAATCGAAGTTCGAGGTGTTTGGATCACACAGAAGAACATTTGTGAGTTGCAGAACAACTGAAAAGATGCTGGAAGAGTGCCTGACGCCATCTGTCAAGCATGGTGGAGGTAATGTGATGGTCTGGGGTTGCTTTGGTGCTGGTAAAGTGGGAGATTTGTACAAGGTAAAAGGGATTTTGAATAAGGAAGGCTATCAATCCATTTTGCAACGCCATGCCATACCCTGTGGACAGCGCTTGATTGGAGCCAATTTCATCCTACAACAGGACAATGACCCAAAGCACACCTCCAAATTATGCAAGAACGATTTAGGAAAGAAGCAGGCAGCTGGTATTCTATCTGTAATGGAGTGGCCAGCGCAGTCACCAGATCTCAACCCCATAGAGCTGTTGTGGGAGCAGCTTGACCGTATGGTACGCAAGAAGTGCCCATCAAGCCAATCCAACTTGTGGGTGGGCCTTCTGGAAGCATGGGGTGAAATTTCTCCTGAATACCTCAGCAAATTAACAGCTAGAACGCCAAAGGTCTGCAATGCTGTAATTGCTGCAAATGGAGCATTCTTTGACGAAAGCAAAGTTTGAAGGAGAAAATTATTATTTCAAATAAAAATCATTATTTCTAAGCTTGTCAATGTCTTGACTATATTTTCTAGTCATATCGCAACTCATTTGATAAATATAAATGTGAGTTTTCATGGAAAACACAAAATTGTCTGGGTGACCCCAAACTTTTGAACGGTTGTGTATATATATATATATATATATATATATATATATATATATATAAAAAATGCTGCCATATATTGTACATATAGAGTCCAACATATGCTGCAAGTATAATTAATCAAATCACTTTATACTCTGTACATTATATAGCGGTGTAAGGGTATGTGCACACGCTAGCTTCCTTTTACGTCTGAAAAGACAGACTATTTTCAGGAGAAAACAGCTGTGTCGTTTCAGACGTAAAAGCTCCTCCTCGCATTATGCGAGGCGTCTTTGACGCTCGTAATCTTGAGCTGCTCTTCATTGACTTCAATGAAGAACGGCTCAAATTACGTTGCAAAGAAGTGTCCTGCACTTCTTTGACGAGGCAGGCAATTTACGCGTCGTCGTTTGACAGCTGTCAAACGACGACGCGTAAATGACAGGTAGTCGGCACAGTACGTCGGCAAACCCATTCAAATGAATGGGCAGATGTTTGCCGACGTATTGTAGCCGTATTTTCAGACGTAAAACGAGGCATAATACGCCTCGTTTACGTCTGAAAATAGGTCGTATGAACCCAGCCTTATAGGTGTGTACACATATAATACCACTACATATTGTTTGTATAAAAAATACTGCTATAACTGTAGACATAAAGTACCATTATATTCACTGCACACCTACTATACTGCTATATACTACACTCACATATAATACCGCTATATACTGCATACACCTATAATCAGGGGCATGGGCCCCGATGCAAAAGTTCTTATTGGACCCCCCCCCCCCACCCGCAAACTTCTCATGGCCGACGGTTCGCAGCTTTCAGCTGCATCACTGGGTCTCCTATGTGACCCAACAATGCGCACTAGCAGCCGGGGGCGTCACTAAGGACTTGTCAGGGGAAATAGCCCCAATACATATGTGTCCACCCAAAAAAATGTGTGTGTGTGTGTGTGTGTGTGTGTGTGTGTGTGTGTATAGGAGACAGCAAATCTATAGCACTACGACCCTATAAACTATGGATAGGATACATTGGCTCAGCAGACAGTATCACACATGACAGGATTAGATACAGTAGCTCAGCAGACAGTATCACACATGATAGGATTAGATAGAGTAGCTCAGCAGACAGTATCACACATGATAGGATTAGATACAGTGGCTCAGCAGACAGTATCACACATGACAGGATCAGATACAGTGGCTCAGCAGACAGTATCACACATGATAGGATTAGATAGAGTAGCTCAGCAGACAGTATCACACATGATAGGATTAGATACAGTGGCTCAGCAGACAGTATCACACATAATAGGATTAGATACAGAGGCCCAGCAGACAGTATCACACATGATAGGATTAGATACAGTGGCTCAGCAGACAGTATCACACATGATAGGATTAGATACAGTGGCCCAGCAGACAGTATCACACATGATAGGATTAAATACAATGGCTCAGCAGACAGTATTACACATGATAGGATTAGAGATAGGGCCCAGCAGACAGTATCACACATGATGGGATTAGATATAAGGCCCAGCAGAGTTTCACACATGATGGGATTAGATACACAGCTCAGCAGACAGTATCACACATGATAGGATTAGATACAGTGGCTGATCAGACAGTATCACAGATGATAGGATTAGATACAGCAGCTCAGCAGACAGTATCACACATGATAGGATTAGATACAGCAGCTCAGCAGACAGTATCACACATGATAGGATTAGATACAGTGGCTCAGCAGACAGTATCACACATGATAGGATTAGATACAGTGGCTCAGCAGACAGTATCACACATGATTGGATTAGATATAGGGCCCAGCAGACAGTATCACACATGATAGGATTAGATACAGGACTCAGCTCGCTGACATTGCGGCTCCAGCGCTGGACCCAGGAAAGGTAAGAATAATTGTTTTGCTTTTTTATGTGTTACAAATTATTTTTGTGTGTTTGTGTTTTTACAAGTTCAGTTGTTGGACTACGTCGGATTCGAGGACTTCAATGATAGCATTTTTTTATTCTCAATAAAATGGTTAAAGGGGGTTGTGTTTTTTTATTTAAATATAATATTTTTTCTATGTGCTTGTACCTTTTTAAACTTTATTATTACCGCCTTAGTAATGGCCGCTGGATGATTGACAACCTCCATTACTAAGGCGGGGCTTAATGTTAGCAGGTGCAGAGGCTAACACTAACCCCCATTATTACCCCGGTACCCACCGCCACCAGGGGTGCTGGGAAGAGCCGGGTACGAACCAGTACCCGACCATCTGCAGTGACGGTTAGACACCGGGGCGGCCGCAGGCCGGCAGTATTAGGCTGGGGAAAGCCAAAAACAGTGGCCCCTACCACCCTGGTAATGCTGCCTGCTGCTGCTGTGTTGCATCTGACTGGTTATGAAAATTAGGGGGGACCCCACATCGTTCTTTCCAATTATTTTGTATTTTATTTTTTTTAAATGACGTGGGGTCCCCCCCATTTTTCATAACCAGCCAGATACAATAAAGCAGCAGCAGCCTAGCATTACCAGGGTGGGAAGGGCCACTGTATAGGGCCTTCCCCAGCCTGCGGCCGCCCCATTGCCCGACCATCACTACAGATGGTCAAGTACTGGATCGTACCCGGATCTTCCCAGCACCCCTGGTGGCGGTGGGTACCGGGGTAATAAAGGGGGTTAGTGTTAGCCTCTGCACCGGCTAACACTAAGCCCTGCCTTAGCAATGGACGCTGTCACTCAGCCGGCGGCCATTACTAAGGCGGTAGTAATAAAGTTGAAAAAAAACAAGACATAGAAAAAATATTTTATTGAAATAAAAATAAACCACACAACCCTCATTAACCATTTCATTGATAATAAAAAAATCCGTCATCGAAGTAGTCCTGGAATCTAAAATCTTGTGTAAGAAAACACACAAAAAACTATTAGTAACACATGTGTTAGGCTTAGATACAGGGCCCATGTGTATTACTGTCTGTGGGACCCTGTATCTAAGCCTACCACAAGGTAGGCTTAGATACAGGGTCAGGCAGACAGTAATCTTATACAGTAATAGAGGGCCCATCAGACAGGATCACACATGGGCCATGTATCTAAGTCTACCATGTGATTGGCTTAGATACAGGGCCCAGCAGACAGGATCACACAATCTGTGATCCTGTCTCATGGGCCCTCTAAGCCTGCTACATCGTGGGCTTAAAGGACTTGTTCAGTTCCTAAACATTGATGGCCTATCCTCAGGGACCTGCCAATCAACTGTTTTGAAGGAGCCGCAGCACTCGTACGAGAGCTGCTTCCCCTTCATTTCACTTACTCACTCACACTGTGAATCGCCGACACCGATTCACAGTGTGACCTGAATGAAGTGACCGGAATGAAGGGGAAGCAGCTCTCGTACGAACACTGTGGCCCCTTCAAAACAGTTGATTGGCGGGTCCCGGGAGTCAGAACCCGACAATCACCTTCAGTAGACAGGGATATTAATCTTACCCTCCTCTTCAGCCGCGGCGGAAGTTCTGTCCTAACTCTCTCCAGGATCACGATGTTGTGCGTGGCGCATAGCGCTGTGACGTCAGGACCTCCACTGCGCTCCGGAACCAGGAGGGTAAGTACTGTCAGTTACTATAGTAACAAAGGCCCGCGGCCCGAGTTACTATAGTAACTTTTTATTGATGTGGTGCGGGGGGCTGCGGGCCCCCCTGGCTTCGGGGCCCGGTCGCAATTGCGACCCCTATAGCTACACCACTGCCTATAATATTGCAACATACACTACGCACAATACTGCTACACAGTCTACACACACAATACCAGTATATACACTATATACTCTACACATCAGTTTTCCCACTATTTACACAAAAGCACAGCAAAAACTGTTTTTAAATTATTGCTGCAAAACTACAATGTGTGAATGTCCTTACAGTACCATATGCACACGAGAATCATATATATCCACATACACACAGATTATATATACATATATACACACATATACATATATATATATATATATATATAACACACATTTACACACTCATACACACACTTACCGTCTATGTAGGATCTCTGATGCAGACAGTCTCATATATAGACGAGAATCATATATATATATATATATATATATATACACACACACACACACACACACACACACACACACGCAAACATTTACACATTCATACACACACTTACCTTCTATGTAGGATCTCTCATGCAGTCTCTTGAAGCAGCAGGGGCTTTACAACATGCCCCATCCCAGGACAGCAGATATAGCCAGCTGCAGAAGTAGCTGGTCTGTTAGAAGAATAGGGGGACCCAGCACACGAGAGGAGGGGGCAGAGGAGAGGGAACCAAGGGGACACAGGAGAGGAGGGGGATACAGGAGACACAGAAGAGTGACACAGGAGAGGAGGAGGGCACAGGAGAGGGAAGCAAGGGGACACAGGAGAGGAGGGGGATACAGGAGACAAAGAAGAGTGACACAGGAGAGGAGGTGGGCACAGGAGAGGGAAGCAAGGGGACACAGGAAAGGGAAGCAAGGGGACACAGGAGAGGGAAGCAAAGGGACACAGGGGAGGACTAGACACAGAGCTTCCTCTCTGCAGACGTTGAGGCTGTGAACTCTCCCCTCCCCCTCTTCTCTGCCCTGACTGCTTCAGACGAAAGGGAGAGAGAGGGACAGAATGTAGCTTGTATTCACAGCAGTCCACCGCTCACCTCATGCGTCTCATCACTTGCTTGAGGAGAGGATCACTCCTCCTGCAGACCTGCTCCTCTCTGGTGGCACGTGCTGCATACAGTGTCAGAGAGGAGCAGGAACGTTCTCACAGACGGGCACGTCTGCTAAGTTAAATAATCCCCCTCCCCGGTCCAGTCCGTCTCTGGCTCAAAATGCGGCCCCCCACTTTCAGCTAGGCTGCGCCGCCTGAGGCTGTCAGCTCACCTCGCCTCATGGTATGTGCGACACTGCCTCTAGGAGGAATTCTTGGGGAAATGTGCCAGTACTTATGATGTTGTTACGTTAAGCAGAGCTATCTCACAACATATATGATTTATTAATACTGTATAAAGACTGTATATAGCTCCAACACCGTAAAGACAGCCATCACTAATTTGAGGTTGTTGGTTCATATTATATATATATATATAACTTAAATTAAATTGTCAGTTTTATGTTCATTAAATTACTGTATTTTTATGAATATAAGCTGATGCTCTACTCGGGGACTCCAGCGATAAGAAACCCCTGAATTGAACAAATATGGACGTCGGGAGCAGTGCTGGAGTGCCGAGCAAAGCGCTAGCTGATGCTCTGCTCGGGACTCAAGCAAGAGGCAATGTGACAGCTCCTTGCGGTCATGTTCACGAACAGCACATGAAGCAAGAGCTCAGTCACGTGGGGCCGTGTCGGAGCATCATCATTATTAGAAAAGCTCCAGCACTTCCTGAATAATTCATGAGGTTTGAACGGCACCATTTAGTACAGTATATAGTGCCCCACAGGTAACCCACCCCTGTATTTAGTGTCCCACATATAGCCCACCCCTATAGATAGTGCCATGCAAATAGCTCCCCCTATAGTTTGTGCTCCACATATAGCCCACCCCTGTATATAGTGCCCCACATATAGCCCACCCCTGTAGATAGTACCCTACATATAGCTCCCCCTGTATATAGTGCTCCACATCCCCACATATAGACCCCCCCCCCTGTAGATAGAGCCACTACTGTAGATAATGCCACTCACAGTTTTAGTAGAAAAAAGCTAAACTTTACATACTCACCCTGATTCCGTTTTTGGTCCCACCGGAGCAATTCAGATCTGCTCTCTTCTGGGCAGGTCTGCTGGAGGTGAACGACGCAAGCGGTGCGTCGCTGAACGGCACTGATTGGCAGGGCAGAATGACTTGCCCTGTCAATCGGTGCCTTTCAACCAAGGAAGCGGCGCGATGCCGTCATCGTGCCGCTAGCGTCGTTGAAAGGCACTGATTGACGGGGCAAGTCATTTTGCCCCGCCAATCAGCGTCATTGTAAGGCGCTGAATGGTCGCAGGTACAATTACTGCAAGATGGGGTGGCTGTCACTAGCATCTGGGCCCCCTCCGGTGCTAGCAACGCCACCGGGCATGAGAGGGCCCGTGCCGCCCGGCCCATAAATGTTAAAGGCTCAGCGGTGCGTGCCCCGTAGTAGCGGCACTACCATTTCAGCAGCTATAACAGCTGCTAGCGGCACCACCGGGCTCATTCCACGGGCCCCGTAGCAGCCGCTGCTACAGCGGTGGTTACGCCACTGATTCAATGTTATTCACCTGTCTATGGTTTTAATGGTATGACTGATTGCAGGCTTGGCTTGCCTTATTCCCATATTGCATCCTTGTGCCATCTCTACCCCAGGTAAGGGCCGGTTCACATCAGAGTTGCAACCATGGTACTCCATACAGTGACATTCATAGCCTCCCATAAGCTTGAAAGCCATAGGGCTACATACATTTACAACCATCGCTCCCCAAAAGTAAAAGCTACAGGCATTCCAACACCTCTACATTTTCCTTCAACACTGCAGTGGAGGCTAGATGGCTACACTAGTTATCTCTCCCCCAAATGAAGGAGTCATAACTAGTAGGACCATTTCTAGGTATATTTAGTGGAATAGGGAGGGGACACCCAAAAGAGCAGGAAAGAACCTGGAATTTGGGACGGTCCAGCTCAATCTAGTTCACTTGGTAGGAATGATATTGTTCAATTGCAAGTCCCCAATATTTGACATAAAGTATCACAAAGGAACACTTGTAACATAATCATAATCAGAAAGTTGTTCAATTCATTTCTTTCTTTTATGCTTACAGTGCCTGGGTCACTTTCAGCATGCCGTTTTAGTTTCTTATTAGAATATAGCTATTCCTTAATACATTAATATTAATCTTTAAAGCAATCTGCACAAAACCTAGACACAAACAACAAAATCGACTCTCAAAAGGCGAGACAAGGCTTTGTTGTGCAGTTTGTGTAACGTGTGATGAGCAGTCCACCCCTCACCCATGTCAGAACATGCAAGGCACAGCGGAGTAGTCACTGAAAGTAATCCTCCTATGATGATGACAATAAAAAGGCTACATAAAAAAGGAGATGTTGAATAATTCATTACCACTCCAGATGGGTTTGCTGACATCGTTATAAAGCGAGAGAACAACTTTCAATCTGAGGAAGAAATCAGAGGGAAAAAAACACAAGGAACTGTAGAGCTTTCCTATGTTGCCATGTTGAAAGCCTCTAGAGATGGTGTTATTTTAGTTACTGTATCATATTGGCATTCTTTCCCTGTGTTAAAAACGACAGAGCTCACAATGGACAGTGGACATCATGACTATAAAGATCATCTGGTTACTTGAGTAGTGACGATAATGGCTGCAGTCAATGTTTTCAGTAACATTACACATTACAGGTGTCCCGACATGACAATAGATCAATGATTAAACCTATTTGATCAATGATCAAACCCATTCGAATACAGCACAGCGTCGTACACTAGATTTGGCATATTAATGAGACCTCCACTGTTCCCGAGAACAGGAGTTCGGTAAAGACCAACAACATCTTCAGCTTGTTCCCGATACAACGCCACTCCCATCCAGATGATTTGTAGGAATTGCAACACAGTCCCACTAAAGTTGCCACTCTAAAAGGAACACCCCAAAAAATACTTAGACAAGAATGAAAACTGATGACAACAAAGATAAAAAAGTGTGGGATTACAATTTTTAACAATAGGTTCCCTACTTGGCTGACCAAGTTATGTGTAAGAGTGTATAGCGCACTGTGCAAAAATATTATTACTCTAATAATAAAAAAAACTGCTATAATATTCCAGATATACTATATATTGATGTGGAAGGGTGTGGTATTGGGCAGGGGATGAACAGTGCCTGGTTTCCTCCAGACATGACACATAGATTTGAGGCCAAAAACTTCCACTCTGGTGTCATCATACCACAGAATCTATTTTATCACAAACTGTGAGTCCTTTAGGTGCTTTAGTTGCAAACTTCAGGTGGCCTTTCATGTGTCTTTTACTGAGAGAGGCTTTTTTCTGGACACTCTGCCATAAATCCCAGATTGGAGGAGTTCTGCAGTGATGGTTGACCTTCTGGACGTTTCTCCCATCTGTACTCAGGATCTTTGGAGCTCAGCCAGAGTGACCATTGGATTCTCGGTCACAACAGTGCCTCTTGAAATAAAATGCGAACCACATGCTATGCCCTCACAAAAAGTTACCCACATACTTAGCTGTGCCCCCAGAAAATATAGGTGCTTCCCACCCAAGTAAATGAAACTCATCTGTCCCAGTTTCAACGCTGATGCTGTAATCTTGCTATGCAGAGCTGGACTATTCTGCATTTGCGCAAAATGCCATAAATGTACATCAAGGTGATCATGTGTTCACCAGCAGTAGTACATTTGTGATTGACAGCTGAACTCCTGCACTAGCAGCTGGAATTGCAGAAAACTCTGATCCTGGACATGCAAAGCCTTAGGCACATTCATTTATGGCTCTTTTTTATGGTCCCTGCTGGGACTGCCAGTTTTTTTGTTTTATACTGCCAGGCTGCCAGGGCTGTCCTTTACCCTCCTGCATTGTCACCCTCAGACGAGGGCTTTGACTGACAGCCATCACACCGCAATAACAGCCAGGATCGGAGAAAACTCTGATCCTGGCTGTCTAACCCTTGTAATGTAGCAATCAATGGTGATTGCAGCATCCCAAAGAAAAGGGCCTCCCTTTGCTCCTGGTTTTATGAGACCTCCCTGGGCCTAACAAAGGCCAAAAGGCCAAACAGCTGCCTGTGTATATTAAATGCACAAGCAGTAATGCATTGAAACACATAAGTACTCCAATAAATTATAAAGGAAAAATTTCATTTTAAAGTAAAAGTACCCTTGAGGGAAAAAAAATATGAAATAGTGTTTAATAAAATAATTTCTTTTTAAAAAATCCAACGCACTCACAAAATAGAATGACATTAATATTTTTCCTAAAAACATTTTTTAGTAAATCCTTGGCAGCATGTGCTGTACATTTACAGATTTGGAGATATGCAGTTAGCGCAAAGAACTATAAATATATGCGACGGGGGTGTATTACAGCTGACTGCTGCAACGACCACAATTAGTGGTTAGACAGTGGAAGGGGATTCCCTCATTCACCGTATTGTTATTCCCGCGATGTGAATGTCAGGTGCCGATGGGTCCATGGCAGCCAGGGGCTTAAAGAAGGCCCCCAGGTCTGCTATGTGTGTATGCCTATTAGGCCCTGCCGATTCTTAATGCACATTTTGATCAAATTGTGTGGGCCCTCCTGCCACGACAAGACAACCTCATTTATAAGTATAGTAAATAAGGCAGTAATGCAATTTAAAGTACTTGTCCAACATTTTTAAAACGAAAGTAACTGCAGTAAATGTTCTAAGATAAAAAAGAAGATTACTCACCTGTTAAATCCCCTACCGCTCCAGCACCAATGCTTCGGTGATCTCCGCAGGTCCTGCAGCGATGACATCACGTACATCATTCTCATGACTGCTGCAACCAATCGCTGGCTTCAGTGTTGATACTTGCATGGACGGCACAAAACTACTGAGGCCAGTGACTAACTGCCACTGTCACGTGAATGATGTACATAACATCATCGCTGCAGTACTGGCGGGGACCACTGGTATATTAGCGCTGGAGCGGCAGGGGATTCAACGGGTAGGTATCCTTTCTTTTTAGATGTTATAACATATACATCAGTTACCTTCATTTTTTTAAATCCCGGACCATACCTTTAAAATAATAAAAATATGAAATGTATGTATACATCTTAGTGCCCACAGGGTGCTGCTACATGTTAGTGTTTGTTTTATTTGCATTGCAGTCACAGAAGTATAGCACCTGCCCAGTGGCGTAACTACCGCCCTAGCAGCCGTAGCGACTGCTACGGGGCCCGCGGCATGAGGGGGCCCATGTCGCCCGTCGGCACGGGCCCCCACCATGGCCGCAGGCTCCGCTAGCAGCCGCTATGGCTGCTACAGCACGACGCCACTGAACACTACGGATAGGGGATACATGTGTGATCGCTGGCAGCGATAGGGAGAACGGGGGACTGAAAGTCCCCTGAAGTTCTCTATCACAAACCTCGGACTTCCGGGGTCTGTGTCGGCAGATCCGTAGAAATGAATGGAGCGCCGGTCGCGCTTCTGCGCATGCGTGACCAGCGCTCCTTTCATTTTTATTGAGCTGCGCAGACGCCGGAAGTCAGAGGTTAGTCATGGAGAACTTCAGGGGACTTTCGGTCCCTATCAATGCCAGCGATCACACATGTATCCCCTATCCTCTGGATAGGGGATGCATGTTATTTGTAGGACACACTATAGGTCGCTATACAGTCTACAGGGGGGGCTGTATGGCGTTATCTACAGGGGGGGCTGTATGGCGTTATCTACAGGGGGACGCTGTATGGCGTTATCTACAGGGGGGGCTGTATGGCGTTATCTACAGGGGGGGCTGTATGGCGTTATCTACAGGGGGGGCGCTGTATGGCGTTATCTACAGGGGGGACTGTATGGCGTTATCAACAGGGAGGCTGTAAAAAAGGCACTATCTACAAGGGGGGGGGGTTGTGTGACACCCACGGGAGGGGGGGCCCCAGTCAAAAGTTTGCTATGGGGCCCAGTCTTTCCTAGTTACGCCCCTGCACCTGCCCATTTATTTCACTTTGTGAGGAGGTGCTGACTAAGGCCTTATTCACACGAACGTGTTCGTTTTGCACGTGCAAAAAACGCTGCATTTTTTTCGCGTTGCAGTTCCGTGTATCATAAGTGTTTACTGCGTGACTTTGTGATTTTCACGCATATGCCATCCTCATGACACGCGGTTTTGATGTTTAGAAAAAGAAATGAAGGAAGCTCTTTTATTTTTTCCTTAATTTCTTTATTTACTGTTGCTCGAATCACGCGAGACGCACAGATGTGCTGCGCGTGATTTTCACACACCCATTGACTTCAATGGGTGCGTGAGGCGCAAAAAACGCCTAAGTATAGGACATGTCGTAAGTTTTACGCAGCGGACACACGCTGCGTGAAAATCACTGAATATCTGAACGGCCCCATTGACTAACATAGGTCCGTGCGACGCGCATGATTTTCACACGCGTAACACGGACATTAAACACGTTCGTGTGAATAAGGCCTAACTTTGTCTTTTGCATGTATTTTTGGGAGCGGTGACTGCCTCCATCTTGATTCCCATACTTGTAACAAAGCGAAAGAAGAGGGAAAGATTAAACTTGTGTTTATTTCATCTTGAGAAGAGATATCTAATACATTTAAAGAAATATATAAATACTGCTATTCAATATAAGGTCCCCTCAAAATAAATTTTTTGTTGGGGATGGAACTGGTGGAAAATATGTTCAATCCTTAGTGGAAAAAAAGCTTCTCTATTGTAAGAGCTGTAAATATGTGGAATATATTACTGTAAGGGGGGATTCACACGAGCGTGATTTTCGTGCGTGCAGGCCACGTTTTTTTCGCGCGCCACACACAGTCCTATAGAAGTCAATGGGGCAGTTCAAACAGTGCGTGATTTTTGCACAGCGTTTGTTCGCTGCGTACAAAAACGCGACAGGTTCAATATCTCCGCGTATTTCGCGCATCACGCACCCATTGAAGTCAATGGGTGCGTGAAAACCACGCTGGTCGCACGGAAGCACTTCCGTGCGAACCGAATGAAACAGCGCACCAGCTGTCAAAAGGATGAATGTAAACAGAAAAGCACCACGTGCTTTTCTGTTTCCAAACATCCAAACGGAGTGTCTTTGAGATGAGAACTCGTTTTGGCCGAACCCGGCAAAAAAATTTCCGGTACGCGACGTCAGGAGATAGTCACTGTCCAGGGTGCTGAAAGAGTTAAACTGTTTCAGCGCCATGGACAGTGACTTCCGATCCCAATATACATGAACCTGTAAAAAAAAAACTAAGTTCTGACTTACCGATAACTCCCGGCTTCTTCCTCCAGTCTGACCTCCCGGGATGACAATTCAGTCCAAGTGACAGCTCCAGCCAATCACAGGCCAAGCACAGGCTGCAGCGGTCACATGGACTGCCGCGTCATCCAGGGAGGTGGGGCCCGATGTCAAGAGAGGCGCGTCACCAAGGACGCGTCACCAAGGCAACGGCCGGGAGGGAAGTTCTCGGTAAGTACGAACTTTTTCTTTTTTTTAACAGGTTTCTCGATATTGTGTTCGGCATTCACTGTCGAGGGTGCTGAAAGAGTTACTGCCGATCAGTTAGCTCTTTCAGCACCTTGGACAGTGACGGGCGTTGACTAGCCTCATCTCACGGATGACACACGCAGCTGTCAAGTGGTTTTTGCGCGCGCAAAACGCCGCGTTGTTTGCGCGCGCAAAAACGCAACGTTCGTCTGAATCTGCCCTAACTCAGGAACTGGTTTTAGCAGAAATAGCTGATCGCTTCAAGAGACACTGTTGACTTCAAGGAACATTATATAAATACCTATAGATGTTTATAAAATACTTGTTTGAGTGTTGATCACATGTTTGGTAAGGAAGGAATGTTTTCCCTTTTAGGGAAAATTGTCTCGAACTATAGGGGTGCAGTCATACGTGGCATATTTGTAAGTGTAAAAATACACTTCAGAAAACTTTACAATGTATCCTATATTCAGCAACTCAGACAGATTTCTCAATTCCTTTTATTGTAAAGTTTTCCCACAGCGGATTTTTATGATTGGAAATACAAGGAATATACACCATGTGTGACTGCACTCTAAAGAGTTTTTTGTCTTCATCTGGTCCAGAACATGATTCATTTATACCCCTTTTTAAAAAAAAAAAAAAAAAGTAGGACTTTAGACAGAGGCGTAGCTAGGTTCTCCAGCACCCAGGGCAAAGATTCAGGTTGGCAACCCCCCCTCAAGCTCTTTCCCGACATCTCTTTCCCCGTCGCCATGTTTGTTTTCTTTACCAAGGTGTAATTTTTTTCCAAATTTTTTTTATGTAAGTCGAGCATAAAGCCATTTGTACATTTTACAAGCAATATATTTCTGTAGACAACACCAGAACAAAGCTCATTATATATATACAACAGTAGAACCAAGCTCATTACGTATATACAGTACCAGAACAAAGCTCAGTACATATATACAGCACCAGAATAAAGCTCATTACATATATATAACACCAGAACAAAGCTCAATATATATACAGACCCAGAACCAAGCTCAGTACATATATACAGCACCAGAACCAAGCTCATTACATATATACAACACTAGAACCAAGCTAATTACATGTATACAGCACCAGAACAAGGCTCATTACATATATACAGCACCAGAACCAAGCTCAGTGCATATATAAAGCTCCAGAACAAAGATCAGTTTAGTGCAACCCTTGCCGTATAGGTTTGCACTAAATTGTATACAATATCAGTATGTGAGACTAGACATGGACCGCACATCCACCTGTAATACATTAATCTATAGCTGCTAGGCCAAAATTTATAAACATGAACGAGGTTCTTTGTTAACATTTTGATCAAATTGTATAAACCCACTTGCCACTTCACAGTGACCTCTCAAAAAGTAGGTCCCGATTCTACTGGTTGCAGCACCGCATGGCGGTCGCTGCCACTGCAGCACCACTCCTGCAGAGTGAGCAACCAAGAGGCCCAAAAGCACTCATACTGTCAGGCCAAGCCTCCTTGGCTCTGAGCCACTTCCCCAAACAAGTGCGGTACCCCAGCGACAGACACAACCACACAGTACCACAATATGTGAACAGATTGAACAAGCTCACCTATCCATGCGCTCCTAGTGGGCAACTGGGAGCACAGGCAAGAGCAGAAACACTTATGAGGTAATTCCCTAATTAAAATCACCTGGGCCAGATATGTGGAGTGCTGGTACCAAGTAAAACAAAAATAAAAAACTGATGGGATGTACTGTATAATAATATGAGACCAGACAAGGACCGCACATCCACTTGTAATACATTGATCTATAGCTGCTAGGCAAAAATTTATAAACATGAACAAGGTTCTTTGTTAACATTTTGATCAAATTGTATAAGCCCACTTGCCACTTCACGGCGACCTCTCAAAAAACCTTGTTCATGTTTATAAATTTTTGCCTAGCAGCTATAGATCAATGTATTACAAGTGGATGTGCGGTCCTTGTCTAGTCTCACATATTGATATTATTGTGCTGTAGATAATGTCACAAATTTTTACTAGGATAGAACAAAAACACGTTACATACTCACCTTAATACCGTTCCCGTGCCGTCCAGTGGCAATGCAGGAGCAGGTCTGCTGGGGTTGAACCACGCAAGCGGTGCGATGACGTTATCGCGCCGCTTGCGTCTCTAAAAGGCACTGATTGGCAGGGCACTATCATAGTGCCCTGTCAATCAGCTCCTTTCATTGATGCAAGCGGCGCAAAGAAGTAATCGCTGCTTGAGTCGTTGAAAGGCGCTGAATAGCCGGGCACGGAACGTACCCGGCCATTCATCGCCTATATTAACACTGAGAAAAAAGAGTCAGACACTATTAATATTGAAAAATAGAAAAATATAAATTTTATTATAATCATTAAGCATTGAAGAAATGTAAAAACTACAGAGGACCTAAAAACAAAATCTGTATATGGATCATATGCATGATATCATTAACACCACAGTGATGACAAAATAATGGATACATGCATGCACAGTGCAAAGTGCATATTATTATGGAACAGGCATTACCAAGACTAGAAGTACATACAAATTTCAACAGGGTACGTGCTGCATACCTAGGTTAACAGGTAAATATTCACCCTGTGAATTCATAGGAATAGATCGTCAACATGTAGCAAATGTATAGTCACAGACAGAGAGGGTGTAACCCGAAACCGTGGTCAAAAGCAGCTAACCTAATGGACAAATACGTGTCAAGTGTCCAGTGAATTTGAAAAAATTTAGATAGAATATCAGGAGAATAGGCATGCCTTACCCATAGATGTGGAATGTAGTCAACTGGCCCAATTAGTGAAGCAGCACCCCCAAGTGCAGGAGGGGGTGGGGGCGGCTGGTTTCAGTGGCGCCGCCACCCGCTCAGAGAGGCAGCAGGCCGTCGTAATGGACGGTGCGGCCCTGGAGCCCCCCCCCCACTTTCCCTCTTACATGCCCCGCCTGCCCCCCCCCTAGCTACGCCCCTGCTTTAGGACTTTTCTGAGCACCATTCTATTTTGAGAAAAACTGCCTAAAAATAACATGTGGAGGGGCCTTATTTTGCATAAAACAGTACCTACCCCACCTTAACCAATAGAAATTGGTAAGTGTGCCATTGTTGACCCCCATCATTCAGATCATATGAGGGTCAATAATGTTTGTTAAATAAAGTATTATTAATTTAGATTTTTTATTTTCATAGTGCCATAAACTTCTTTAGCATTTTAGCTAGCATAATCTGGAGGTAACACATTGTAACAGTTGCAAAAGACTTTGGTTCAGACATGTGAAACATTGTACACAACATACATTAGGTTAGAGCCGTTCCTATACAAGCTTATATATAGGGCCTCACTTACATTGCAGTATTTCGGGCAGTATTTTGCTTCAGTATTTACAGGCCAAAACCAGGAGTGAGTCCATTACACTTAAGAGGTACAAATCTTTCCATTACACTTTTTCTCTGTTTTACTCCTAGTTTTGGCTTCCAAATACTGATGCAAAATACTGAGCTAAATACTGCCGTGTGAGAGTAACCTAATGTGCACACGATAGCATGTATTTACGTCTGAAAAGACAGACTGTTTTCAGGAGAAAACAGCTGCCTCGTTTCAGAGGTAAATGCTCCTCCTCGCATTTTGCGAGGCTTCTCTGACAGCCGTAAATTTTGAGCTGCTCTTCATTGAGTTCAATGAAGAACGGCTCAAATTACATCTGAAAGAAGTGTCCTGCACTTCTTTTGACGAGGCAGTCATTTTACGCGTTGTCGTTTGACAGCTGTCAAACGACGACGCGTAAATTACAGGTCGTCTGCACAGTACGTTGGCAAATCCATTCAAATGAATGGGCAGATGTTTGCCGACGTATTGTAGCCCTATTTTCAGAAAATAGGTCGTGTGAACCCAGCCTAAGGGTATGTTCACACGAGGGCGTCCGTTACGGCTGAAATTACGGGGATGTTTCAGCCTGAAAACATCCCCGTAATTTCAGCCGTACCGGCATGTGCAGGCGCTTGAACGCCGCGTCCATTACGGCCGTAATTAGCGCTGCTATTCATTGGAGTCAATGAATAACGGCTCCAATTATGGCCAAAGAAGTGACAGGTCACTTCTTTGACGCGGGCGTCTATTTACGCGCCGTCATTTGACAGCGGCGCGTAAATATACGCCTCGTGTGAACAGACAAACGTCTGCCCATTGCTTTCAATGGGCAGATGTTTGTCAGCGCTATTGAGGCGCTATTTTCAGACGTAATTCGGGGCATAAACGCCCGAATTACGTCCGTAAATAGGCCGTGTGAACATACCCTAAGGAAGACAAAGGTACATAAAAGACTGCAGGGAAAGCAGTAAGCAGTTGTAGACATGTCAGGTGGAGGTGATGTTAGAATACCAGTTGGGGACTCTTTAGGCCAGGTTATATGCTTGTTGGAAGAGGTCACAAAACTGACCATGGCCAAACTGGTCTCCTGTCCTAACATATGAAGCTGGCTTTAAAATACAAACAATTTTAGTCGAGAATGTGGAAAGAAAATTGTGCAGAAACTCAAAGGCTAAAATTCTTTAGATCGTTAAGATCCAAGTAAAAAATCTTTGCATCTATTCATTTATATTTTCTGGTAGAGGCATATATTGAAGAATTTGTCGAAATGTATAACTGCACTAGGATTACATTATGTCCTCATCTTTTAAATACTAAACTATTGTACAAAGCAAGTTCAGTATGAAGCTCTTGGTATAGGAAAAGTTCACACTGCATTTAGGTGAACATGAATGCATTTATTTATGCAGCGATTAAGGTATTCTTTTGTGTCAGAACATTTATTTTATGTATACATTCCCTTTAATATGTTCAATATGATTTTTATTGCTACAGGCAGTGAAGAATACTTTATCATCTCACGTATTTAGACATCATAAGAAATTATATACACTGACAGTACTGGTACAGGTCATAAAATGGTGACAGTGAATAATTTATGATTGGAACACAATTCACGCAATACTCGTGGCTTTAGTTCAACAATATAAAATTATTTTCAAATGTATTACGTATTTATAAGGGTATGTTCACACGCACTATTTACGGACAAAATTCAGGCGTTTTACGCCTGGAATTACGGCCGAAAATACTGCTTGAAAGCGTCGGCAAACATCTGCCCATTCATTTGAATGGGTTTTACTATGTACTGTGCAGACGGTCATTTTTTTACGCGCCGCTGTCAAAAGACGGCGCGTAAAAAAGATGCCCGCGTCAAAGAAGTGCATGTCACTTCTTGGGACGTAATTGGAGCCATTTTCAATTGACTCCATAGAAAAATAGCTCTAATTACGTCCGTAATTTACGCTAAGAAAAGCGCCTGCACATGCCATTACGTCTGAAATTCAGGAGCTGATTTTGCCTGAAAACAGCTCCGTAATTTCAGCCGTAATGGACGTGCACGTGTGAACATACCCTAATGGTTCTACGCAAACTCCAGATACTACAGTACTACTCACCTGTTATCACACCTTTCCCATAGTTTTGGTTTTCGGTTTTGGACTTGGGTGCCTCTGGATTTAGGTCAATAGAGGGTGAACAGATCTAAGGAAGTTTTATGAGCTGAAGTTGCTATGAGTAACAACAGATAGATTATTCACGTACCAAAGGTTTATTAAACAGAGTATCAGGGCTGAAACGTACATCAGACAGTCCTAGGTTCAGTAATGTTGTAGCAGAGCTGGATCACGGTATAAAATCAGAAGGCAAGTGGGTGGTCAGACAGTCCAGGGAGCAATAATGTAGCAGAGCCAAATCACGGTACAGAGGCAGCAGGCAAGTGGGTAGTCAGGTAGTTCCTAGATTCAGCAACAAAAACAGATGTTACCCGGATAATAGCCACCGATTTAACTAGGAGGAGGAGAAAGGACAATATTACCTTTGGACATGATCACGGAGACTGCCAAAAAAACAGAAATAAAAAAACCACCTCGATGCTCGTTTCACTGTCCTTACAGCTTCGTCAGGTGTTTCGTTGTGTTTTTTTTTTACAGTCTCCATCATCATGTCCAAAGGTAATATTGTCCTTTCTCCTCCTCCTAATTAGATCGGTGACTATTATCGGGGCAGCACCCGACTTTGTGCACATGTGGGCCTATCTCTTTATGTGTATACCTATCTTCCTCTATATGTTTGGCATTGCTGTCTTATTTGACATTATGTTTGCATCATGATTGTATGAGCTATTGGAGCAGATATGACGTATACTGTTGAGTGTTTTTCTATTCATATACGTGAATTCCAAATATTTAAATTCCCTATTTCTAGTACATTTTTTACATTGTGATCTAGCTTGGTAAAGGTATAGGTAGATTTATGATCATTCTAGTTTTGCCTTTATGATATTTGGGGTTGAATTACCCTTTTAACATATGATCCTGAGCGTTATATTCAGAGATTAGTTTTTTATTTTGACATGTCAATGTAGACATGTTATAACTGGTATTGTCTCATTGACTTTTTCTCTGATACGCCTATTATCTAGATGGAGTCTTCTGTCTGTTCTCTGTATCTCTAGGCTTTTTGTCACCTGGCCACATGAGGGTGTTTGTCTCCGTTCATATGTGTTTTTATATATTTCGTAATGTATGTATTATTGCATCTATATTCAATCAATTTTGAACTTTTCAATATTAGAAGTACTTGATAGTCATTCTTGCTCACCTTTTGGTTTATAACAAGTCACAAGTGTAGACAGATTCAATGATATATAATAGAAAACGGTTGGAAATCAAACACTAATAACTGGCCCTGACGCCAGCGTGTAAGAAATTAAAATAGTGCGCCCTGTGCTCTGACGGGATGGACGCCCAATATCCCTGGCAACTGCGAGACTTAGGCTGGGTTCACACGTGGCGGAATTTCACTTAAATTCCGCTGCGGACACTCCGCAGCGTTAATCCGCAGCGGAGCCGTTTGTCCATTGACTTACACTTTTTTTAGCAGTGTTCGTTTAGACGAGGCGTAAAATTCCGCTGCGGAGCATAGGCTGCGGAGCGGAATTTGGTGTCCGCAGCATGCTCTGTCTGTTGCGGAGCAGTGGCGGACTCATGGCGGAATTTCTCCATTGACTTCAATGGAGATTCTAATTTCCGCAATGAAGTCCGCAGCTGTCATGCACATGTTATGTGTGCTGCGGATCCGTCTTGCTTTTTTAACTTGACATTTCTTCATTCTGGCTGGACCTATGTATTTCTAGGTCTACAGCCAGACTGAGGAAGTCAATGGGGCTCCCGTAATGACGGGAGCGTTGCTAGGAGACGTCAGTAAATAGTCACTGTCCAGGGTGCTGAAAGAGTTAAGCGATCGGCAGTAACTGTTTCTGCACCCGGGACAGTGACTACCGATCCCAATATACATCTATCTGTAAAAAAAAATGAAGTTCATACTTACCGAGAACTCCCTGCTTCTGTCTCCAGTCCGGCCTCCCAGGATGACGTTTCAGTCTAAGTGACGGCTGCAGCCAATCACAGGCTAATAACAGGCTGCAGCGGTCACATGGACTGCCGCGTCATCCAGGGAGATCGGCCTGGATGCCGAAGGAGGGACGCGTCACCAAGACAACGGGCGGTAAGTATGAAATTCTTTGACTTTCACAAGGGAAAGTGCTGTCCCTTCTCTCTATCCTGCACTGATAGGGAGAAGGGAAGTACTTTTACCGCAGTCCGCAGCAGCTAGTCCGCATCAATTTACTGCACATTTTGTGCAGATCCGCAGCAGAATCTGCAACGCAGATTCTGTGCGGCATTGATGCGGACAGTTGCGGAGGAAATCCGCCACGTGTGGTCATGCCCTTATTGCAGCAGCTGCAGATATTGAGAGACAGTGCTGAAGCACGGAAGGTGAGTATGCTACAGCTTATAACAGGACATATATAGAATATATATATTTGTGTGGAGAGAAAAATTGAAGTTAGATGGCGCACATAATGCACACTGTAACGTTGTGAGAAAAACTAGTATCCAAAAAAAGTTCCATTCTTGAACCATACCTATTGCTATAATTTGATATGTAAAATAGTCAAATAAATTTTTCGAGAAAATTGCCATCTCATTCATCTTTAATTCCCCAAACTCCTGTGCAGGTTCTCTGAAAACATTCAGATCTCCTCAGACCCCCCAAAAATCTGTCTAGTGTAAAACAAGTATTACACTAGGAGGTAGGGTAGGAGGGGGGAGGGCGATGCAGCTGCAGTCTCTCTGACTGTATGAAAGGCTGCATGTTGTGAGAGGGGAGGTGTCACAGCAGAGGGGAGACATCTTATTGGCTCAGAGCACACAGCATAACTCTGATATGACACCAAGATGGGCCCCACTTACTTCTTTATCCGTTTAGAGAAATTAGGCACTTCCGGCAGTGCTAAGGAGTAAGATCATGGGTAATTCAATTTTACCATAGTTAATAATAATAATTATCCAAGTGATTCCAATAAAAATAGGTAATAAAGCTGTGTATGTACTTCAATAATATAAATGTCTATTAAAGGCGAAATTTGTTTATAGTTAGACTGCAATGACTAAAACAATCCATATGTATGTTTGAGCAAAATCAAGATACAAACCAAGGTTTTATGGTGAAAAACATACTCAAAGTGTCCTCTTGAACCCTATTAGGGCAAATAACTGTAAGCAAAGATTCTGAGTCAGTAATGACAGAGCAGAACATAATATGCTCCCAAAGATAAAGCATGTGGGAGAGGCATAAAAGCCAAATTTAAAGCAACGTTTTTTAGCCACATGAAACCTCAAAAATCAGATCAAGTGCTGTTGGGATGATTGTGCGATGCCTCCTGTTCGTCGATGTGCCAGTTATCGCCACTTGTCGCAAACTGAGAGGGACAGAATCCTAAAACTAAGAGACGTTGGTTTATAACTCCGGCAGATCGCTACGCGCCTAGGCCATGATATCAGCATTGTTCAACGTTGCGTGTCCCGGAGGTTGGGAGAACAACAACGAATGAGAATCACAGCAAGATGTGCGCGGAAGTGAACCTCTGCACGGATGGATCGTCCATCTGATTGGAAGAATGGCGCGTAGTGATCCAGTCTGTACTGCAAGTGAAACTGGACGTCACATCCCAAGCCTACAGTCGGCAACCAGTGTCTACACATCATCATCAGAAGGTGTTTGCACGACATTGGGCTACGAGCCAGACGTCCAGCTACAGGTGTCCATTGACCACATGCCACTGCTCTCAAAGACTATCATGGTGCACAGCAAGATGGCAATGGAGGCTGGAATGGAGGTCTATCCTCTTCAGCAATGGGTCCCGCTTTTGTTTCGGACGCAATAATAGCCATAGATTGGTCTGGAAACCACGTGGGCAATGCAATGAAGAGGTCTTCACAAGGGAACGTCACACCGGTCCTACATGGGGGATTATGGTGTGGGTGGCATACTGTATGGTAGCCGGACCCCTCTAGTCTTCATTTCAGGTACACTAATAGCTCAGTGTTACATTGATTTCTTTGTGGAACCAGTGGTACCGCCATTTCTCCTAAGTGACCCAGCAGCCATTATTCAACAGGACAACGCCAGCCCGCATGTTACTCATGCCAATGTGAGCAGCCTGCATGGCCTAAACATGCCACCATGGCCTGCAGCGTCTCCGGACTTGTTTCCCATCGAGCACATCTGGGACGTCATTACTCGGCAATTGCAAAGGGAGCTGCCAGCAGCCAATCTTGATGATTTGCATGCCCAAGTGCATTCAGCATGGCATAACATTCCTCAGACAACCATTAATAGCCTCATTGATCGCATGTCAAAGTGTGCGTGTATTTATGCGCGTAGCGCTCATACACTATACTGAATAAATCAAATTTAGAAAGCAGCACCAATCTTTGGAAATCCAGGTGCAAGTCTTTGAATACTAACTTAGTATCCAAAATTGTATACAAGAAAACAAAGAAATGGCAGAACTCCAGGTAATGTTGGTGAAAAAAAATAGTATACTTTATTTATTTATTTATTTATCAGCACATGGGTGAATAAAGACCACTAATTGTTTTTACCAACATTGCCTTAATTGATGCGATTTCATTGTTTTTTTTTATGTATGATAACATAGTTTTCACGTTAAGCGTCTACCGTCGGCGATTCTGTTTAATACATGGTATCATCAAGCATCACTACTTCTGTACTGCAAGGTTTTGCATGTTTTTAAAAAAAATTATGTTTAGGTTGTTATCGAAAAATAAATGTTCCCTTTTGGTTCTGTTTTTATCATGCTATGCTAATTCAGTCTAAACATTTTTAAAGGAGAAATTATCATTTAAAAACATATTTCCATCTCAGACCTTTATGGCACATCCTGTGACTATGCCAATCATGTCTCATAGGTAGGGTTTCTCTTCCTCCTGTTTTTTCTTTCCAGTTAGGCTTATGTAAGTTATGAAAAGAGCCAAGTGCAGTTGTACACGACCAAGATTGGGCCGTAAAAAATGGTCTGAGTGTCGGCTGCATTTCCCAGCCCAACCGTGTTACAGGTGAACGGGACTCCTGCCATCATAGACATTTATCATGCTAGGAGTCTCTGCCTCCCCACGGAACTGCTGTTCTGTACTGTATCATTTTCTTCAGTACAGAACAGCAGTTCTGTGGGGAGGCAGAGACTCCTAGCATCATAAATGTTCATCTGTACCGCAGTCGGGCCCGGAAATGCGGCCAACAGACGGACCGTTTTTCACGGCCCGAACTCGGAAGTCCAGAGCTGGCACCTCCACCTATCAGACTATCCTTTGGATATGACAAAAATGTCTGAGATAGGAATACCCCTTTATTTCAAGTATAATTAATTTATGATATCTTTTACACTTAGTATTAAAAAAGTTTCTTTAAACCTATTTATATAGCAATAATAATTAACATTTACATGTCTTAAAGTCTTATACATTTTCTATCACCTCTTCTGATGCTGTTTGGAATTATTGCATTGTATACATTGATGTTTCCTTTGAACGGTGGGATTGATATGATTGTGCTATACTCCACTTGTTAGGAAAATCAATCGTGTTATGTGTCATCAGAGATATTTACATGCAGTCCCTCAGGAGGGAGTGTATATTTTACAGCAGGACATTAACTGATGCCCATCAGCTATAACATGGTAACATCTGGACATCATCAGTGGTTCAAGTCCATGGCAAAATAAAAAAATTCTCATACATTTTGATCACAATAGTTTATCCATAGTTGTCCAATCCCTTTCACACCTGAAACAACATATGAAAGCATACATCTAAAATATTACACGTGCAAAGTTAGAGGGATCTGTGGTTACAATGTTACATAAAGACATACTGGGGGTCATGTAGATCAGGAATCATTTGTCCAACCAACCCTTTGCTTTCTGTTTAAATCTGATGAAAATGTGAGCATTTGAGATATATTTTAAGCTGCTGCATTAATGAACAGAGGCGGAGCACAACTTAAAGGGGTATTCCCAGAATCAATAGGTAATAATTGTCTGATCGCTGGGACCCACACCGATTGCTAAAACGGGGTTGCTGAATCTACCGTTCCTCTGTACTGCATACCTCGCAGTTAGGAGAAGCTTAAATGCAGCGGCGGTCGAACATGTGCCTGCCGCTCCATTCAATGTCTATGGGACTGCCGGAAATATTTTATTGTCATTCCCATAGACTTTGACCAGAGCGACTGCATGCATGCTCGACCGCCGCTCTATTCAATGTCCTCCTCGCTGTGGTTGAGAAGTGAGGAGAAACGGGAGGTTCCAAACCCCCATTCTCGCGAGTCGTGGGGGTCCCAGTGGTGGGGCCCCCAGCGATCAGACTATTATCACCTGTTCTGTGGATAGGTGATAATTGTTAAATCTGGGAATACCCTTTTAATACACCATAATAGCCGTTAGTAATAACTATGAGATCACATGTTCACATCACAGAAAAAATCAAAAATATTAACCTGATGTCACTGTACACAAGTCAGAGTTTCTCCATTTCATTATAATTGGTAAATGCAGGGGCAGACATATCCTATGGGCAACTTGTGCAGTTGGCAGAAGGTAATGTGCCTGCTGTCACCTTAAAATTAGCTTATTCTCTAGTAGATAACAAATAAGCGACTGAACTATTGAATTTTATGTCTCACAATTACTGATGAATTGTTAGAGGGAGACAGAGGAGCTCTATGTTGAATTATTCAAGAGCAAGGGGCCCATATACTGTTCTTGCACAGGGGCCCTCATCTGCCTGTTTTTGCCCCTGGGTAAATGAACAGTGAACTTCTAGTGTTCTAATTCTAATATTATATGTGTTATATTAGGGTATGTTCACACTGAGTTTTTTTACACTGTTTTTGAAGGGGAAACCGCGCCAAAAAAGGGCCGGGAAAAAAACGCATGTGTGAAAAAGAAGCTTCATGCCCTTTCTTCAGGCGTTTCCGTCTCTGACCTCCTATTGACATCAATAAGAGGCAAAGAAAGCCGTTTTGGACGAAAAACGCAGCGAAAAAAACATGGCAAAGAAAGTGCAGGCAGGTCAAAATATGCCTCAAAATTCCTTCAGGAATTTTTCCACCTGCAAAAAAAAACTGTGTGAACTAGGCCTTATAAATAGTTTTTTCTATATAACTTTTTGTATTATCTTTTTGTTTTCACTGCATTGCTGCAAAACAGGCACCACTTTATGATTAGAGAACTGTAAAGCAGCAATAGATAAGCAGCTTGACAGACTGCAGCATTCAATTGTCTTTCCAGTCAACAAGTCATTGGTGTATGGTAGTAACTACACTACTCCTGATGATACGGATACAGTTCCCACATGATTTATTCAGTGTACTCCAAGGGAGGGTAGGGGGATGGGTTATTTACATGCATTCATTGACTTGGATGGGATGAATATCCATACGTTCCTATATACATGTGCCAAATCCATGGACAAGTGGTTGGACACAAAACTTGACGCCTTTATTTGAATCAGCTAGCTTTCTTGCAGTTTGTGCCAAGTCTGGGTCAGGTATAGCATCTGTGAACTAAGGTGTACATTGCTGGTAGGGTCAGTATAACATCCGTCGCAGGTCGCCTTCCCCATCGCTCTCTGCCTCCTCTAGATATAAAATTAATAACCAGTGAATACTTCCCTGGACTCCAGGCTCCAGCACTAGCCCCATCTTCTTATCTCTGCAGTTTTTTTATTGACCCAATGAAAAGCGGCTCCAAAAACGGCTCACGAAGTGACAATGCACTTCTTTTTACGGGACGTTTTTTTCGTGTTTTTACTATTGAAATCAATGGACAGATGTTTGAAGGCGTTCAGCTTTCGTATTTTCAGCCGTTTTTCGGGGCGTTTACATCCCTGAAAACGGCTGAAAATAAGCCGTGTGAACATACCCTTAGACATTCCCTCTCACATTAAAAGGTTTAATATAATTCTCTTTATTTTTACACATGACAAGCAGCCTACCCTACAGCCCTGTTGCCACCGTGATGACCACAATGTTTGCCATTTCTCTCCAATCCTAACAATCTCCAGCAACATTTAGGGTATGTTCACACGGCCTATTTACGGACGTAATTCGGGCGTTTTTGCCCCGAATTACGTCTGAAAATAGCGCCTCAATAGCGCTGACAAACATCTGCCCATTGAAAGGCGTATAAATTGACGGCGCGTAAATTGACACCCGCGTAGAAGAAGTGACCTGTCACTTCTTTGGCCGTAATTAGAGCCGCTATTCATTGACTCCAATGAATAGCAGCGCTAATTACGGCCGTAATTGACGCGGCGTTCAAGCGCCTGCACATGCCGGTACGGCTGAAATTACGGGGATGTTTACAGGCTGAAACATCCCCGTAATTTCAGCCGTTACGGACCCCCGCCGTGTGAACATACCCTTACATTGAGTATGTGTAAATGATAAAGGCTGCTCTTTATACACTTTATTTTAATACTATTTGGAATATTCATGTGAATATTCATTTTAGACATGTGAACTAGAATCAGCTGTCCGATCTTTGCTCTATTGTCTTTAATTTGAAAGAAATATATACTGTAAAGCATGTCAGTTTTTACTAAGGCCCCATGCACACGAACGTGTTTTTGCGTCCGCAATTCCCCCGAAAATCCACGGGAGAATTTCGGACCCATTCATTTCTATGTGCCCATACACACTATCCGTGTTTTCACGGGTCCCCGCATGTCCGCAAATCCGTGCCGCACAAACTCAGGACATGTCTTATTACGGCCCGCAAATTCGATGCGGACATGCCCATAGAAGTCAATGGGCCCGTGGAAAATGCGGGTACACCTCCGTGTGTCAACCGCAGTTTGCGGATTTGCAGAAGTGTTGCTAGGCGACGACCGGGAATTAGTTCTGTCATCATCCTGTTTTACCTAGGCTTTTTTTTTTTATCCGCATATTGCGGATTACATACGGATGAACTGCGGAGGACATTTCACGGAACACGGTCCTGGAATTTGCGGACCAGAAAAACACTACGGTCGTGTGCATGAGGCCTTAGATGGCTGAATCTGGGGTTAAATATTAGGGCATGTTCAGACGTGGCCGCTTCTCTGCAACAGACTGTGCATGCTGCGGAATGTATATTCTGCACTGCAAACTACTTTCCGCACCGTTGTTTTCCGCAACGTCTGCACTAAGTTAACTAAAATGCTAAAGAAACTATAGAAAAAAGTCTGCTGCAGATTTCCACTGTGGCCCTCAGAAGAGTTCCGCCGCAAAATCCTCCTGAGTGTGCCCTTAGGCCGGGTTCCCACGTAGCGTAAGCGCTGCGGAATTTCCACAATGGAATTCTGTGTGGAAATTCCACAGCATTTACAACAGCAGCAAAGTGGATGAGATTTTGAAAATGGCCACGCTGCGGAAAAAAAATGCAGAGTAACCGTTAATAAATTGACCTGCGGTGCGGAATTTTAATTCACAGCATGTCAATTTATGCTGCGTTTTCGTTGCTTTTCTGTTGCAGGTTTTCTCCATTGAACTCAATGGGGATGCAAAACCTGCAACAAATAGCCAAGTGTTGCGACTTTTACGGCAGAATCACAACTAAGAAAAAAAAAAATCATACTTACCCAGAACTCCCTGCTCCTTCCTCCAGTCCAGTCTCCTGGGATGAAGTTTTTTCAGACGGAATGTGCTGCAGGTTCCAGGTCGGATACACTGCGTAGTTTTACGTAGCGTATCCAAACCGTGGGAACCTGGTCCTTATAGGCTTAAAAAATGGCTTTAGACTTTGGTTAAATCCTCAAAGGCTGAGCAAGTTTTGGCATTTAACCCCAAATGACACAGCCAATTTTCGTTTGTTTCATTTTCGTTTTGTCCTCCCCGCCTGAAATAGACATATGAGGACTTATTTTTTGCAAGACAAGTTGTGGTTTTTCATGACACCATTGAATGTGCCACATAATGTACTGGGAAACTGAAAAAAAAATATTTGTGGAGTGAAATGGGCAAAAAACAGTGATTGCGCCATTATTTTTGGTTTTATTCTTACAACGTCCATTATGCGGTAAAAACCAAATGTTCACTTTATACTAAGGGTTGATACGATTACGGCAATACCAAATGTATATTTTTTTCAATGTTTTACTATTTTTATTAAAAAAAACTATTTGTTAAACATAAATTTGTTTTGTGTCTCCATATTCTGAGAGCGATAACTTTTTTATTTTTCCCTCAATTGAGCAATATGAGGGCTTATTTTTTGCGGGGAGAGATGTCGTTTTATTGGGGTACATGCAACTTTTTGATCACTTTTTATTCCATTTTCTTGGGGAGCTAAGGTGTCCAAAAAAAACTGCAATTTGGGTGTTTTGAAAAAAAATAAATTACGGCGTTCACCGAGTGGGTTAAATAACGTTATATTGTGATAGTTTGGACTTTTGCGGATGTTTCAAAACCAGTTCTATAAAATTTTTTTTTTTTAGGTAAAAATGGGAAAATAGTGTTTTTTTTATGCCATGGCATATGCCATGATGACACATCGAATGGGCCGCCCCCTCATGGTAACGCTTTAGATGCCGCAGTAGCGATTGACTGCGGCATCTAAAGGGTTAAATGGGCGGAATCATAGTGATCTTTGATTTCGCCCGTTACAGTGAGGTGTCGGCTATATTACACAAGTATGGAGCGCGCTCAGACCGTGAGCCTGCTCCTTGCTTCTTAACGGCTGCAACGTACATGTACGTGGCATGTCGTTAAGGGGGAAAGGACCAAGAGAATTTTCTTGTTTTTGCCTCCTTATTTTAAAAATTACGTAGCTATTTGAAACTTTGTTTTTTTGGAACAATGTGTATATTTTTAGGGCATCATTCTGAGGTATATGGTCGCATTATTTATATGACTTTTCTTTTCTTACATAGTTCATAGTTAAAATTAATAGATAGCATAGCACATACATGGTAGCATTTCATTTATATGAGGGTTTTCTTTTTTACAATTTACAACAAAATAGGGATCAGGCCAATCGTTTGAAATTCTAAGTACTAGGTGGTAAATCCAAAACAGGATTTTAAAGGGTTGTCGACTTTAGACAATACAGTACCTACCACAAAGTGTCCCCTGACCGGGGACGCTGGCGAAGAGCTGTTATCTGTATGGAAACCTGTCAGTAAGTGATCAATTTCCTTGCATTGTCACCACTGAAGAAATTAAGCATTACACAGTGTCCATTCATATCAATGGGTTGTCTGTATAATACGGGACAGGTCCTCCATAGCAAGAGGTGCTCATTGTAACCACCCTCCACTCAGGCCAAGGGATGAGGATCCTGAAAAGTGGACCCCACTCCATTAACTGAGAATTTCCTAATATAGTACAGTATATAAAAATGGGTTTTCGAAACTGGTCAAAGACTATAAGCTTTACTCATCCAGAAGACATACTGAGTTTCAACCAAAGGTTTCATATTAATGAAGCGCAAAATGTGATTGGTTACATTATACAATTGAGTTTGATGACTTTTTGTGCTATTTTTCCCAATTAGCTTGGGGGAAAAAATTAACGGGTGCATTTTTTAGTTGCAATTCTACTAACAAGTAATTTAGACCTAGGACAATAAGAGCATTAAAAACACAACACAGTTCAGGTGCAAAACTACATTTTATTGCAATCAATGGTTTTTTCTGCATGTTTGTTTTTGGTACAATTGGGGTTTTTTGAACTATTGGTACAATATTTAAACATAATGCACCACCATGTCTGAGCCGAGCCCTAGAATATCAAGACTTTAAAATTCTTTATGACTATTGTAGGGTTTGTTAGTCATGTAATATAATGACTATGTCCCCATTGCAATATTTATGGTTGATTCACGTTATAATTTACGGTGTATTGTTGGGGATAACAATATTCTAAATGTTTTTACATTCAGTATCACCAGCCTGTCACTGTAGTGTTTCACCATTGTAGAACGGGGTAATAAATTACCACAACACCTGTACTGAGGATGACCCCCCCCCCCCCCCCCATACTAACATAACATTTCTTAGGGCACATCTTTGAAGCTTTGATGGTTGCTTACAAGCAGCAATAAAATACACTGATCTATAAAGTGGCTGGCAATGTCCTGTAATGATAGGAGGGGGACTGGGAAATAAAAGAACATGCTGTAATAGATTAATATTGTGTATAATAAAACATCGGATTCATCACTCATACACTGTGGGCTAATAGCAGGTCTTTTTGATTCACTCAATTACAAGCAAATTGACAGCAGACATTTATACCAGCAAGCTTAAAACCCCTTCTAATGGAGAGCCTAATGACTAATTGATCAGGTCCCTGAGTGGCCTAGAGGTATGCATGCAATTAGTTTTGGTTTGGTGGAAATTGAGTGCATATAAAGTAAGCCCTTATGGGCCTGATTGATGATGTATAGTCATTTTATTTATCTGTTTGGAGACATAGAGAACTACTATGCTAAACTTTGGGGAACAGCCTTTCTGTTAATATTTTTTTATTTATTTATCCTCAATTATACTGTACATATTACATTTGTTAATATATACATTTTACATTTCATTATAATAAAATATTATCAAACAATATACCTTAGTGGATGAACTTGTCTTCCCAGCATCAGTAAAATGAATTACAAAGAAAATACAACAAGATAGATAGATAGATAGATAGATAGATAGATAGATAGATAGATAGATAGATAGATAGATAGATAGATAGATAGATAGATAGATAGATAGATAGATAGATAGATAGATAGATAGATAGATAGATAGATGATTCTCTCCAAAAATAAAATCTAACAGACATAAATCAGACAAAAATAAAAAATATACTATAACTTTTTACTTTATGCATATATAATGTTCATGAATATGATAGTGTCCTGTTCTAATTTTATACTTTAGACTTTTTCTTTAGGAGCTAATGCTAATCTGTGATGCTGTAATATAGCAGAAGACCATGCCAGCTGTGCTAGTTATACTAAAATATGATATCTGTGAATAATAAATATAATATCATAAGAAAAACAAATGATTCCTTTAGAACTTCATAGATATATACAAAATGATAGATAGATAGATAGATAGATAGATAGATAGATAGATAGATAGATAGATAGATAGATAGATAGATAGATAGATAGATAGATAGATAGATAGATAGATAGATAGATAGATAGATAAAACATAGTGTAAAGATTGTAAGTTAGTATATAATAATATTACAGTAAATTTATATGTATGTAAATAGAGAGACAGATAATGAGAAGCCCTTTATACTGCAAGTATCATGAATAAAATCGTGAAGTTAGTTCAAAAGCACATTACAGAAGTCATGATCTGAGTTTTATATATATATATATATATATATATATATATATATATATATATATATATATATATATATATATATATATATATATATATATATATATATATTACTAACCATTGTAATATAAATAAAGATTTTCCAAAAAGTTAATGAGTAGGAAGAAAGTAGTAATAAAGTTAGTTGCCTATAAGCTATATGAAAGAGTAAAGTGAAATAGTTCATTTATATAAATTATTATATATTCTCTTTAAATATGGCTATATATCATATAGTATATTAAAAGGAGACGATTGTGCAAAATATCTAATATTCATGGAAAATGTGATTAAACAAGAGACAGAGGGAAGGACAGCTGGAATCTCCTGTGCTGGCTGCGGGAGGCGACATATATTAATAGCATAGAACATATAGAATTGTATATGATGCTGGTTCTTACCTGCCTGTGTGCAGGGTGAGGTCCTGGTGGACGTGGTGGAGCAGCCTTGTGTGCAGCGCTCTCTATTCCCTGCTATTTTATACCACTATAGCCAATTAATATTGCATCAGGCTTATTTTAAATGTTAGAGAGCCGCAATATAAAGTAATTGCATAATGGCATGTATTATTAAAGCGCCAGTGATCGGGCAGGGGATGATTAAACCCAATATTAATCTAATGAGTTGCCACCAGCCTGCCTGTGTATTTCTTCCAGTCTCTTCTTCCTGGTGATGGGAGGTTTGATGTCTGACACTCATTGAAATGCTACAGTGAAATATTCACAAGATGCAGCATTAATTTTTAATCTTAGAGAAGAAGAAGAAGAAGAAGCTTGTGGGATTCATGAATAAAGCGAAGGTTTAGAACACGGAATCACAAATGAAGTTTTGTCATCAGCATCTGATGGGGAATTTGCACCTCTGTAAACTTTACACATCGCAGGGAAATGTTTAATTTCAGCAATAGATGAAACCTATGAAATACAAGAAATGATCAGCGCTGTCACCTGCAGTTACCACGACTTGCTAAATACTGAACCCAATATTCATGTGGATCAGATTCTGCTGCAGTATCAGTGTATGTAGAAACCCGAATAGAAAGAAAGATGATGATATATGGAATACGGATCAGTCCGTAAGAATAATATTTATAAAAATAATGATATGAAATAGAATAATAATAGCAGCGATAACATTAGTATAACCCCTGGTACAACCTAATCAGACTGATCTATGTAGAGTTATATATTTCTATTATTCTATAAAATACAAACGATTCATTGTGTTTTTATTAAATTGTTTGCCCTGAACGTATAAAATGTAAATTTTGAAACCTTCGTCTAATCAGTAATAATAGTAGTAATGGGAAAACGTTTACAAATTATTATTAATATTAGTCTACATCTGATACTACATTAGTTCTCATCTGAAAAATGTTACACTTTACAGGATCCTAAAATGTACTACGATATCTATCTATCTATCTATCTATCTATCTATCTATCTATCTATCTATCTATCTATCTATCTATCTATCTATCTATCTATCTATCTATCTATCACATTTATTATTTTGTATATATTTATGAAGTTATAAAGGAATCACTTGTTCTTATGTTAGATCTATATATCTATTTATATATCTCTTTTAATCTATCTCGCTTCATATATTTATCTATCATCTATATTATTTTTGTAAATCATGTATCAATGTAAAATATATCTAAATATTTGTGTCTTTACATTAGCAATTATCTGCTTAGGTATAATAAATCTTAAATAGTGATATCTATCTATCTATCTATCTATCTATCTATCTATCTATCTATCTATCTATCTATCTATCTATCTATCTATCTATCTATCTCCCTCTATCTATCTGTCTATCTCATGCGTAATCGTTACAATATTTAGCCATCTTTCTATTTATCTCATATAAAATTATTTTGATATATGATCACTATATAATCTATTTATCTCTCTCATATTTATCTAATATGTATTTATTTATTTATTTATTTATCTATATAACTTTTACATCTAATTTCACTATAGGGTAATTCTGTATTTGCTCTAATGTCTAACAATTTTGCCAACCAAACATGTAAACCGGTTTAACAATGGTATTAATAAGCATGAATTCACATTTCACAATTCCAAAAACGTAAGTAGAGTTCAAAAATAAAGTATTTATTGCAGAGGTTGATTTGTGGGAATAAAACACTTTTCCAGGTTGTATTCAAAGAACAAAAATATATTCACACACAAACACATGAACTTCACAAAATACAATGACATAAAATATTAAATGCAGAGAAGACGAGGGCTGCGGATACAGAAATGAAGAATTGATATCCCGTACTGTGTGTATAATACAGAGAACGAATAATGAGTGCCATCATGATAATCATCAGCATCATAGGAGGAGAGGGCAACTGTTCACATTGACCGTCACTAGACTGAGACCACCACCACTAGAAAGTTACAGTGTATTATCTCTAACACAGTGCCCTTACAGTGTACTTCTCCCATTAACTGTCAGTGAGTACATATGGTGTGAAATGAGTCTAAACTAGAACTGAACACACACAGACCCTCAGCTCAAACTGCTCTGCGCTACTCATTTATTATTTATCACAGTTGTTGCTGCTGGGAAGAAATAAAAATGCTTACAATCCCCCACTTCATTCTGTGTTTGTGAAAGTTAATCGTGTGGTTGTGAACTTACCAGTTGTTGCTAAGATTCTGGAGGGTGGGGGGTCAAGGAGTCTTAAGACAACTGTAGAAAAGTATACAATAATACTGGAGACCTGGGGGGGGGACTATAACAAGCAATTGCATGTAAAGGAAGCATTAACTAATAGCTGATCACAAATAAGAGTAATATCTAGCACCAGAGCCCTGATAGAAGAAGACAAGAACATTGCAACCATGTTCAGGTGCTATCATCCTTGGAGTTCTGGCTGTAGAACATAAACTTGATGGGATGGGGAAAAAACGAGTCAATTGATGGCTTCTTGTGTATTTACTGCAAGTTCTCAGAAGTTCTCAATAAAGATCCCTGCTCTTTTAAATAATATCTCTAATAAAAGTCAAGGTTCTGCAGATGCCACCAGTTAATGGACAGCAGAATATTTCATCCTTTTCTGTTTTTGTCTTTGATTACAAAACCAGACACGAACCACGTTCTTTTTAAGGTCCAGTTTCTCAGCAATGGCTGCTATTTTCTCCGAGGAAGGTCTGGGTTGGATGGAAAAGTAAGCTTCTAAGGACCTCTTCTCTGGTGCAGCGATAGAGGTGCGTTTGCGCTTTCTTTCACTCCCGTTAAAGAGCTCGGGTTTTGAGTTCTTCTCCCTGTAGGCAGCCTCAGCTTCTTCCAGCCAAGCCTGGAGGACTGGCTTCAGAGCTATCATGTTATTATGGGACAATGTCAAAGACTCAAACCTGCAGATGGTGCTCTGGCTGAGGGACCCAACACCTGGAATCTTGAGATTGGCCAAAGCTGATCCAACATCTGCCTGAGTAACCCCAAGTTTTATCCTCCTCTGTTTGAACCTTTCAGCAAAAGCCTCAAGCTCCCTAGGATCTGACTCCACATCGTTGATGCAGGACATCCCATTGTGAACAGAAACTGAGTGAGGGTGGCCCATACCCATGGCTTGATGCAGATGCCCCATGGCACCCAGGTGGTGTTGATGGAGTTGTGAGGACATCACTGAATGGTCAGCGGTCCCCATACCACTTACAGTCAAGGTAGGTGAGATATGGTCCAGCAGGTCCCCTTCCAAGCATTGATGCACGGAGTGATGGGGATGCGTTGTCAGGGAAGAGGGGTGAGAAATGGGCACTGTGGAGGAGGTAGAAGTGCATGGGACACTGCTCATGGTATGGTAGGTTATGTCTGGTTTGAAAGGATGGTTCTTGCCGTGTGAGACAATATCCACAGCCGCCAGAGCTTCAGCACGGGCCAGCAGACTCTCATCAAAGCCTCCAAATATATTGCCCTGGAGCTGCAAGCAAGAATGCACATATTGGTGTCAGTGGGGAATACTG